>NW_027422384.1:0-119425 GCF_037893015.1 Macrotis lagotis
ATCACCTCACATCTAGACCATGGCTCAGACCTGCTGCTCTCCAGTACAAATTTGAACTGAAAAAAGAATTTTCCTAAAGCACAAATCTGCTCATATCAGCCATGGTTCCTTAATACCTACAGGATTAAATAAAATTCTCTGTTTTGAGTTCAAAGCCCTTCATTACCTACTCCCCCCACCCCCAACTTTCCAGGCTCACAGTTTAAACCACCCCGACCTCCTGATCCAATGACTTTGGTCTCCTTCCATCTCCAGACTCCAGACAGTTGTCCTGCTGTGCCCCACCCCTGGAATGCCCTTCCTCATCATCATTTCATGTCATTTCATGACTTTTAAGTCTTACCTTAAAAGGACTCTGCTTCCAGGATGGAGGGTGCCGGGTCCCAAGCTTCAGGGCTTTTGTGGAGCTGTTTTTAAGTCTTCCAGGAACCTGTGAGTTGTTGATTCTTCCAAGGTGTAAAAAGTAAGGAAAGGCACAGTCACTGCTCTCCCGATCTGAACTCAGCACTGTGGGTGACCACAAGCTCTCTTTTCTGCCCTGGCCCTGGGAGAAGCGACCCTGCTCCCCCCACAGAGACAAAGAGACCCCCGGAATCTCCTGATCACCTATCCATTGCTGTTTGTAGCCAAAGAGGTCTGAAAGGTGCTGCTGGTTCTGCCCTGGCTGCTCCTGATTGCTCTGGCGGGTCGGGAGGAAGTGAGCCCCCCTGGCTGGGGCTGGGCTGCTCTCTTACGCAGGTGTGACAGACAGCTCCTGCCGACTTTCTTTGGCTGAAAAATGATTTCTCCCCGTCCTCTTATGGGGTCCGCTGCCTCAGAAATTGTTTTCTGTCGTTATTTAAAGGTGTTTGGAGGAGTTTGGGGAGAGCTGTGGCATATGGTTGCCTCTTCCCCGCCACCTTGGATCAGCCCTCCTCTTCTCCCGCTTTCCCTGTCTCCCTCTCACTCCATGTCTGACTCCGGACTTCCCTTCATCTAACCACTAAAACTCCGACTTCCATAGGAAATTCTCATTCTCTGCCTCACTTCCTTTATTATCTCCTATCCGTTCCCCTCTGCAGCCGGTTGTTACAGACTTATCCACAGGTCGTCTCCCTCAGGGGATTGTGAGCCCTGGGGAGGCAGGGACTGTCCTGTCATCTTTGTATCCTCAGCTCTGAGCACTCTGCCTAACACCAAGCAGGAGCATAATACTTAATGACTGACATTCTGTACTAAACCAGTCATAGGCAAGAGAGGATAAAAGGTAAAATCAATGTTTTGGAGACAATTTGAATATAGGAAAATAAGAGAGGAAGGAACTGAAGCGTTAGCTGGGAGTTAGCCTGGGGGACTGAGATAGAGGGAGGAGGGATTCTCTCAGCAGTGATGAGGAAGTTTGGAAGAAGTGAGAACTTGGGGGGTGGGGAGGAAGATAATGTCCCATTTTGGAGGGACAATTCAAGGGGCCCATAGACATTTGCTTCTAGTGTGAAATGTCAGTAGGAGGTAAGATGAGAGAGGTTACCATGGGGATGCTGGCAGATAAGAGGGGAAAAGTCAGACATAGCCTCCCCTGCCTCTGCAGCCTAGAAAGAAATCCATGGTGATGACAAGGGACATACTGGCAAATATTTACCAACTGACTTTCCAGGAAAAAGATAATGCAAGATACATTTTAATATACATGTGTATTATTAAGATTTTTCTACCAGTCTTAAGTCTAGACAATCAACAAAACAATAAATGGAGCCCTAATCTGTAGCATTTGCTTATAGCTGAGATGTAAAAGTCTACACTGAACATTCTGAGAAGTTACTCTGGTCTAAGCTCACCTGAGTCACCTTTAGTCCAGCCCTGGTGCCTCAGAAGTTGGAGAATCACCCACTGGGGGCTCCTGGTGCTTATTCAGTCTCATCTCCCCTTCTTAGACAGCTCTCACAGTCCAGACTGGTCACTTGCTGAATCAGGTCTTTCAAAGGTCCAGGCTGCACACATCCCTCAGCACCATTGGACCTACAAATGGCCCCCACTGTCATCAAAGACCTAGGATGAACAGAAGAATCCCTCCCTCTTACCCAACCACCCACCCCAATTTGAGGAGGAAATTGATCTATAACAACCATTGGTACCAAACTGTCTCAGTAAATGTCACTTTAAAAAAATCTAATGCAGTTTATTGTACTGCATAGTCACCCAACAAATAAGAGTTGGAGGCAGTATCTAAACCCAGTTCTTCCTGACTCCAAATTCAGCCTTCCATCCACTTTGCCATTCTCACTTTCACTCTGCCATATACTAATTGTCTTTTAACAAGTGAAGCATCCTATCTCTCCAGCTCCATCAAGCCATGAGGCTAGGTCCTCTTCCCTACAACCTCACCCAGCACAGGGTTGGACACACAGAAGACATCTAGTAAACATTAGTCCCTGGGTCAGTGTGGATGGAAGCTGTTCAGATGAGAGTCAAGAATAGAATCATCTCCATTTTTTAGCTCCAGGACTGGGGGAAGCCAACATCATCTACTAGAGGAAATATCAGCCTGAAGGATCAAAGGGATAGAAGAGAATTGAAGCCATGAGTCAAGGTTCACTTCCCAAAGTGAGTTTGTCTCTTTCTCAAAGCTATGAAGGATCCAGTGTATGTATCAAGGAGAAAAACATGGGCAGATCTGGAGGGAGATAGCTGAGTCTGGTTCCCAATCCAGAAAACTCCCATGTGAATAAATGATCTTGTGAAAAGTCCCTCTACCTATGGGTCCCATTTTTCTTCATTTTAAATGAGGGGTTTTTACCCTTTAAAATCACTTTTAGCTCTAACAGTTTCATATTCAGAACAAACCCATAAACTTTTCAGTACCTACCTGGTACCTGATGTTCAGCAAGGGCTTCATCATAATTCTCAGGTGACTGGACATGATAAGTGTATGGACCAGAGTCAGAGACCTGAACCTACTGGATTGTCAAAGTCATCTTCCCCTCAGCCATGTCATGCATCAGCAGCTCTGTCCTCCTCTGGAATTCAGCTCCCTGGGTTTCCTCCAGCTTCCCCTCCTGGAGAACCTCTTGGTAAAGACTTCACAAGAGAGTGTGGCATCTTCCCCCTGCTTGGTCTGAATGGGTTGAACTTTTTGGAGTTCTAGGGACAGAGAAGAAGATGATAAGGGAACAATGCAGGTAAAGGTTTTCCTGAGATTCATAGTTGTCTTGGGTCCTAAAATTATTTCACCATATCCTTTTGTTGGTTCTGCCACTCTAGAATTCATTTTTTAATTGATTTATTTTTATTTATTATTTTTCCCTCAGTTATATTTATAAGCAATTTTTTGCTTTTTTCTCAAACTTTGAGTCCCAAATTCTTTTCCTTCTTCATGTTCCACCTCTCTTTATTGAAAAATAAAGCTAGGTGGAACAGTAGATAGTACACTGGCCCTGCAGTCAGGAGAACCTAAGTTCCAATCTGACCTCAAATACTTAATAATTGCCTAGCTGTGTGACCTTGGGCAAGTCACTCTTAACCTTATTGCCTTAAATAAATAGTAAAAAAGCAAGCAATTTAAAATAGATTATAAATAGTTCCATAATAATCCAGTTATGAAAGAAAATGTCAACCCCCCAAAAGAAATCTCAAAAAAGTATGCTTTGTTTAATAAGTCTCTAAAATTTTATATTTCTATAAAAAGAAAACTAATTTCTCAGTTTCTAATCAAGAGTTATAAATCTTCATATTGTCTGTGTGAAAAAATATTTATCTGCTAGATCAAGTCCTGCTCTTCTCTATTTCAATGTTGACTTAGCCTGTGTCAATACCACCAGGACATAGCACCAATAAATTCCTTTATATAGGTCACAAGATAAGAGACATCTTGGCTGAGGAGACAAAAATTCTGTTTGTAAACATTCCCTCTCCGGTCTAAGTGGGATTCTTATCCATAGAAATTTGAAGCAAATATTATTACTTACAAAAGGATCATAATATATAATTATATCTCATTGATTGCCCAACTCTGTTTTATTAGGATGAGGGGTGGGGTTGGTGTCACCAATTTAAGAATGAGAGATCTTGAAGGTGAAAGAATTCACATACTGTCCTGGAATTTTAAAACTGCTCAGGAGTTTACAGATTAAAATCTTTTCTCCTCCAGGAGAAACAGAAAGCAGCTAGAGGACCAGTTAAGTAACAAAGGACCAAGCCAGGTAGGAAAAGAAAGTGAAAAGGAAAATAACCAGTAGTCCTGGTTGAGCTGAATGTGAGGGGACTGGCTAGAGGTTGGGAGAGAGATAGATCCCCATCCTTGCAGGATGAAGGTAGAGTAAAAGAGAGAGAGAGAGAGAGAGAGAGAGAGAGAGAGAGCTGTTCTTCCAGCAGTCTAGTACCTGACTACAGGTATTCTCTAATAGGTAAACCACATGCTGGTCTTTCCTGTCCCAAGATGCATGACCTCTAAGTCAACATGTCATTTACTGTCATGCCAGCATAAGCTTGATCACTGGCCAAAGTCAGGTAAACTGGAAACTCAAAAGCTGGAGGAGGGGGAATGAGCTGAGGCTGCTCCCATCTTGAGGAATTCACATCAAACAATGGAGTCACTTGGAACAACAGGAAGTTTTCCAGATAGGCAGAGACAATATTTTTCATTCTACAAATTTTTTTTCTAATCACACCATCTCCTAGTGTGATATAACTCCATAACTCCCCACATCAAGATAAGAGACCATGCTGTATCTAAACTTCTCATTCCAGCAATGTTAGATACAAGACCCTGTGCACAATGAGGGTTTCTTGAATTGATGGTTTAATTGAATTGAAATGGCAGTGGACAGTAATATGTGGAGACCACAGTGGCAGAGACCAAAGGCAAATCACCTGACCTAGGAATGCAAAGAAGCATAAGGATGAGGAATGAGATATAAAGGTAAAATGGAAATTTTGTAGAAAGCTGAGCAGTTGTTTCATACTTTGTTTCAGATCATAGCTGATGGGAGTGGCCAGGGCACTATCCACTGATCCACCAGGGATTTGGTTAGAAGGAGGACTATTATCTCCTATTATGGAAAAAGCAGACCAGTTCCTGCTTCCTCAGGATGGTCTTTATAGCTAATTTTTTTTTTTAGGTTTTTTTTTTTTTGCAAGGCAAATGGGGTTAAGTGGCTTGCCCAAGGCCACACAGCTAGGTAATTATTAAGTGTCTGAGACTGGATTTGAACCCAGGTACTCCTGACTCCAGGGCCAGTGCTTTATCCACTATGCCACCTAGCCACCCCTATAGCTAATTATTGATATGGCTGTGAAAACTAAACTTGCAATTGTTATAAATGGCTCATGAATACTTAGTCCAGAATGATTAAATGGTTTTTATTAAGATTTCTTAACAAAATGGCACACCTCTCCAGGTAGAGGGGGTGGGGAAATCCAAGGTCTTTTATGCAGTTTGAAAGACTTTGTTCCTGCCCTTTCATGCCAATCATAGGCTGGGGTCACACTCTAATTAGTCCCATACATTGGTCCCCTTACCCTCTCCCATTATACTAATGAGCAAGAACAGTTAGATGTTTTTGAGCAAGTAGAAGGTCAAAGCTCCAGGTTAATTTAAAAACAGGTGAGGCTATCTCATCAGTTTTTGATCAGATTGAGGTAACATGCCCACAAGGCAATAACACAAGCAGATTCCAGTCTTTGTAATGTAAACTAACAATCCTCCCTCCACATTCTGGTGGAACCCCAAAACCCACATATTCCTCATACAAGCTTGCACATGCAATCCGGAGAAACAGATTGTGTGCCTGCCTTCAGCTATAGAGACTCAGACCTTGAGGAGGGCAGAAGAGCAGAAGTTAACATTCAGATTTACAAACCCTATTTATGTTGAGGGGAATATATTTGTTTAGCCTTTTAATATTAAGGAACTATTATCTTTGCTTGTCTTATATTTTCTGAGTGCCTCTGACTCCCTCTCCATTGTTCTCAAATGCAAATTCAAGGTAACTCTCTCCATGGTTAAATATAAATTCATTAAAATAATTGAAAGCAACCTCAGACCATCCCCCTCTACTCTTCCTCCACCTTCCTGGCTCTCTTTGTTCAGGTGGGTCTATCCTGGACCCCCTCCCCCTAATGCCTCCCCACACAGGAGGTGATAAGACTCCTCATAAAACTTTGACTGATCCCCTCCATCATGCTGGATTCTAGTGGGTCTTAACCCAGTCACTCCTTGTGGCTGCTTCCCTTTTTCTTTCTTCTTTTCCCATAAGCATTTTAGCTTCATCTTTGTTAATCAGGCTGTCTTTAAGTAGCTCACTATCTTGCTGCCTCAACAGAGAGCCTAACTAACCTGTAAACTGTTTGCTGTCACCTCAGAACTTTTAGTAACTTGTTTTAATGTGAACTTTGCAATGACTTGTGAATTAAAATCTAAGCCTTCATAACTCTCCAAGGTCTGTCATTTTGTGTCTTTTTTTTTTAGGTTTTTTTGCAAGGCAATGGGGTTAAGTGGCTTGCCCAAGGCCACATAGCTAGGTAATTATTAAGTGTCTGAGGCTGGATTTGAACTCTGGTACTCCTGATTCCAGAACCAGTGCTATCCACTGCCCAGCTGGCTGAAGTTTTCAATTAGAAAGCAAACCTCTTCCACAGAATGATCTGTAAATCCCTTTCCCTAAGGGCATTTTTCTGTCATCAATTAGAAGTTGAGAAACCAATTTTTGAGCAGAAATAATGAATTAAAGAGATTACATTTAGATAGTACACTCTGTACTGACCATGTATTTTCTACTACATTTAAGTTTTTGAGGTAGGTCAATAAATTTTTAGCAAAATACCTTGCCTTTCCCAGAAATCCAACCAAAACAAAGGTCATTGTCCTAAAAATGAAGGGATTAAGTTTTAGAACCTCTGCTCTTCATCTACATTTCACTCATCACCTAATCTGTTTCCTACCTCTCCCAACTCTCCTTACCTTCTCCTTAAAAAGCTCACTCACTCACTCCTCAGTTGTGCTGCTCACCTTCCTTTGGAGGACAGTGATTTCTGGGGGTGCCTGATCCCTTACACTCTCCTACTGTTATTACTCTCTCTCACATCTTCCTTTGCAGGGATCTGCTCTTGGGAGCATAATTCCTCAGTAACCTCTCTCCTCTACCTTTGCTTACTGCTCAACCTTTCATTTTGGTTTAGGTTGCTTTGATTGTTCTTTTAGCTTTAGTTTCTTCTCTGCTTAGAGATCAGTGGCTTCCCATCTTCATTTTAGTCTTTCTTTCCCTTAGCTTCTACTAATCACAGCAAAATTTAAATAAACTTTTTTGTCCCTATAATTATTTCTGAGTCAAAAATCGGACTTTATGTGAATTCTTTTACATTCCTGTCCGAACCTTTAGTTAGCTACATTTTTCCCTGGCAACATGCCATTATAAGGGAAGGCAAGGGAAGTAGTGAAAAGGGCAAAGAAGAACAGAAAGAAGCATGAGGGAAAGAGTGAAAGGGAAGCTGAGGTGAGTCAAGATGAGGAGGTCTTAAGCTTGAGGACCGGTGAACAACAAAGTTTTAAGTGAGAATGCCTGAGAGAGCCAGAGAAAGAAGAAACAGCCATAAGAGCTGACATAGGTTGGGAGAACGGGATTGTAGCTTAGAACAACTGTTGTTCAACAGGCCAGCTATAGGACAGCTCCTACACACACATAGGCTGTTGTTTGTTCAGATTTTGATTGTAGAAACCTGGCAAGGTATCGTGGGATTTACAGGTCTCTCTCTAATCACTATGGAACTCACCAACTGGCCAACAATAGGTCCCACTGTTTTGGTCCTTATTGGCTAAGGGTGAATGTAAATTGCAATTGTTTCTGGCCAGAGATCCAGAGAGTTTTACCCTTCCAAACTTTTTTCTTTTTTGTCTAGATTAAAGAGATCGATTTTTGCCTCATTTCTTTCAAACTTGGCCTTAATCAAAGAAGATTTGCCTCAGTAAAACAGAGCAGATAAAGACTTTAAACTTAAAAAAGTCGAGTTCTCCCACTGTATTCAAACCCATCCCATCCATTTTTCCTGATGTATATCTGGCCACTGGAACCAAAAGAGGAGAAAATGAGGTTGGAGACTTAGCACAGATACCCCCTCCTCATCCCCCTCACCTCCCCCAATTCCCTACCCACTTACATTTAAATCCAATTCTCCTGCATGTCTTGGTCTTCAGAGAAATTGGTGTCTTCAGAGAAATTGGTGTTGCCAATAAAGATTGAGAACTCTTCTGAAAGTGAAAGAATTTACTACTAGCCCTGGAGTTGAAATATCTCAGGATTTATTTCACAAGTCTGCAAAATTCACAGATTACAACAAAGGACTAGGCGAGGTGCATGAGGGAAAGAGTGAAAGGGAAGCTGAGGTCCTTGTCAAGGTGAGGAGGTCTTAAGCTTGAGGATAAGAGAGTTTTAGGTGAGAATGCCTGAGAGAGCCAGAGAAAGGAGAAACAGCCATAAGAGCTGACATAGGTTGGGAGAACAGGATTGTAGCTTAGAGTGAGAGAGTGCCATGCTTCGAGGGTGAAAGAAAGATAAAAAGAGAATTCTCTTCCGGGACTTCTTATATGCAATTTCTGTAGTGGGCGGACGAGGGTGGCACTTGGGGAGAGGTGTAGCATCTGACTCCAGGTTCTTTCCCAATAGGCGCCAGTGGGCCATCTAAGGAGTGGCAAAGATAGTGACTGGTCTATGTGCTGGTCTTTCTTGTTCTAAAGGGTCTGGCTTTTTAAGTCCAACATGTCATTTCCTATAGCTTAAGATGAATATCCCCTACATCTAATATCCTAATCACCCGAATCTAATATCTAACTTGGCAGTCAAAAGTGAAAGTCAAAAGGAAGTGTTTTAACAGTACAGAGCTTACAAGGATCAGTAAGATTACAGGATTTTAGCCATGCAAAAAGATTACAAAATTTGTTTCCAATTACAATATTTCCTATGCCAATAATTCCCTGTATCACTGATATCAGGTCCCTGATTTCATGGTCCAATTCAAGAATGAAGGATCTTATGCCTGGCATGCCCTCCCCCTTCATCTCAGTCTATTTCTTGACTTTTAATTCTTTGCTAAAGTGGGTTCTCCTTCCAGTGTGGAAAGAAATGTATATCTGGCCACTGGAACCAGAAGAGGAGAAAGTGAGGTTGGAGACCTAGCACAGATATTCCCTCCTCATCCCCCTCACCCCTCCCCCATTCCCCACTCACTTACATTTAAATATAATTCTCTTGCATGTCCTGGTGTTGCTGGAGAAATTAGTACAGCCAATGAAGATTAAGAACTCTTCTTCTCTTTCACTCTTTCCCTCATGCACCTCGATTAGTCCTTTGTTTTAATCTGTGGATTTTACAGACTTGTGAAATAAATCCTGAGCTATTTCAACTCCAGAGCTAGTAGTAAATTCTTTTACTTTCAGGGAGGGGGATGAGGAGGGGGTGTTCATCCCAAACTTCAGGGCTTTTGTCAACTGTTTCAGAGACATTTCTAAGGACCTGTAAGTTTCCAGTTCTTCCAGGGATATAAGGAGAGGAGCGGTCATTGCTCTCTGGGCCTCTCTGTTCCTTGAGCAACCACTAGAATCTTTCCTGCTCTGGAACTGTGGAGGTGGGAGAGAGAGACCCTTTCCTGGAATCTTCTAACCAGTTGTTCTCCCTTCCCCGCCTTTACTTCATCACCTGTGGGCTGAGGGTTGTAGAATATGCCCTTGCCCCTGGCCTTTGCTGCTGCCACTTGATTCAATGGCTCCCAAGGCTTGCTCCAGCAGTACCCTGGCATGGCCTGCTTGCTTACCTAATGCTACTGACCTTTCCTGCCAACCATCAAACTTTGGAGAGAGCTCAGTACATAGGTGCTTTTTCTATGCCATCTTGGATCCTCCCTTTTCCCATCCATGCCTTTATCTCTATCACCTTATTTTACTTCTTCAAGTGATCAGTAAAATCCCACCTTCTACAGGAATCTGCATAGTTAATATATAAGATATAGCTTTCCATGGTATGCCTTATAGTTTAGCTACAAAGAATTACTGACCCTCAATTTATTTCTGATGTATAGAGAATTACTGACCCCCTGATTCACTTCCTGATGAACAGGAAGGGGAGATGAGTAGGATTGATCTCACCAACAAATTTAAAACAGCTTGAGCATTTAAAAGAACTGCTGAAAGTCCTTGACTGGTCCTGTCCAGACTCTCAAGGTTGTACTTGATGAACATTGCCTTGTCTCTTCAAGAACTAGCCATTCCTGAATGTAAACACAATAATTCTTGGGGTTCAGGGAGGGGTGGCTCCCTCCTCTGACAGCCTGGGAAATTTGCTTTTATCCCACAAAATCTGGCAAAAAGACTTCTTTGTTCTCAAGATATATAAGAACTAATTAGACCTTAGCCTAATCAGAGTCTCACCCATGGAGAGGATGCTCTGCCTGGGACCTTTCTGATGAGGACTCTGAAGGCTGTACCCTTGGACTCCCCAGCCACTGTTGATTCAGATGTAGAAGCTTCCTGAATCGGTGATGTTTTCTCTTAATATTTATGTTTGCGTAGACATTGCTACTCATTGTTTACTTTTGTTGTAAAACTGATTTATTTTTACCTGTTTTATAATCATTTTATTAAATATACTTTTTAGCTTTGTTGGTATGAATGTGTCATTTATTAGGAGTGAATCAAAACCAAAACTCACTAATCAAACAGAGGCCTCCCCTCATCTCTCCTCATTCTTCTGCCCATTTTCAGTCATTACTTCCCATCTGTCTCTCTGCTTTTTCTTTGTACAGACTTTGTTGTACATCATCTTCCTCAGTAGATTTTGAGCTCTGGGGAGGCAGGGACAATCTTGTGTTTTTCTTTGTCTCCTCAGCTCTGAACATAGAGCCTGAATATACAGAATGCGCATAATAAATGCTTATTTGAAGCAGGACTCAGGGAAATGGACATATTTGGACTTGAAGGTCATGTCCTTTGGGTGTAGAACATGCAATGATTACAGTCTTAACTACTCCTTGGGGGGCCACCCCTGTGGCCTAAGTATTGGAGAATACCTGGAGCCAGGTGATAAACCAGTCCCCAAGCACCACGCTTGTCCAACCCATTATGGAAATGTATTTAAGCAAAGTCTTCTAGAGGGCAGCTCTCACTTTTTCTTCTTTGGAGGATGGTCACTTTCTCTGTAAGCTAGAACGAAGTGTTCCCAGCCGCGCTGCTGGAGCAGCTTCAGCTGGCTTCAGCTCCATGTTGAGCTGAGCAGTTCTCCTCTCCTGGGCTCCCTGCCATCGCCTTCTCTCTTCTTTCCTCCTTCTCACTTTATCCTTCTTTGGCTCCCAGAGGTAATTGCCAGAGAAGCAGTCGTTGTGTGTTGTTGTTGTTGACGGTGGTGGGGTGATGTGTGTGTGGGGGCTGTGTCTAGAGGCAATAGAGAGGACATTGTTATTACAGCACCCCTAGTTTTGTGTAGCTCTCGCTTGGATCCCGAGCTCCTCATGGCAGTTTTTCTGCAGTTCTATTGGTTAATAGAAGACTGCATAATAAATTAGCAGTGAGTCTGTTCATCAACTCTGAGTCTGTTACTAGCTTTTTAAAGACTGAAGTCCAATTGATGTGAAGATTTCAATAACCAGAGCTTAAGAAATGGATTTTTTTTTTATTTTGCTGGTGCAGTAACCTAGGGAGGGAGTATCCCCTAGGAGGCTAGCAGGAATCCTCCCCCTCCTTTTCCCTTCTTGGCTATCAAATGTTTATAAAGGCCTTTCAATCTCTTAAGAAATCTGGATTGGTTTCTAGCCTCTCCTCTTGTTTCTGGAGACAGTTAGTTATTCATCATATTACCTGTCTTGATTTACCTAACCTGTCCTGCCTGCAGCTTCCCTCACATCAGAGTCTCTGTCTTAGACTCCTGCTATTAACACCTGAATTGTGTTAATACAGAGATAATGGCTTCCATTGATTCAGCCACAACATTTCAGTCTCAGTCTATGTTTCTCCTCTCTCTCTCTCTCTCTCTCTCTCTCTCTCTCTCTCTCTCTCTCTCTCTCTCTCTCTCTCTCTCTCTCCCTTTTTTCTCTTTCTGAGAGGGAAAATGGAGTCTTTCTTTTTACAAAACTCTCCTCCCTTCCCCTGCTTCAGCTCATCTGTGAGAGGGGGACGAGAGGGGTCCAAGCCCCAGGGCCCAGAAGCTGCTATTCCTTCCCTAGTTGAAGTGACCTCTTCAGTATTATAGCTATCTAAGGAAATGCCTGATACCTTCTCCCTGGTTTGGGGGTTCAGCCTTTCCACCTTTTTTTGTTTTGTTTTGTTTTTAGGGGTTTTTTTTGCAAGGCAATGGAGTTAAGTGGCTTGCCCAAGGCCACACAACTAGGTAATTATTAAATGTCTGAGGTCAGATTTGAACCCAGGTACTCCTGACTCCAGGGCCGGTGTTCTATCCACTTTGCCACCTAGTTGCCTCTGATCCACTCATTCTTGACAAGGTTATGACAAAAGAAAGCTTAAGGACTTTGATAGAACTTTCCTAGAATTGAGAGACTTGACTTCTGTACCTGGCTCTGCCATCATCCTCCTGTGTGGTTTCAGGAAAGTCCTTTCACTCTCTCTTTCAGACTCCTCTTGGTAATTATGCTGTTGGTCCATCTTCTCTCCCAGGTCCCCTCCCTAAATGTTCTCCTTACCTTTCCATATCTTGCCCTGAGCATTGTAATCGAATCAACACTAATCTTTACCACCAGAGAAAGTGTGTCAATGGACCTGTCCACCTCCCTGGTCATCACTTCTCTCTTCCTGTCTTTTTCTCTGATTGTAATGGAAGTTCTCACTTTTTATTTGTGGATCCATTTGGCATTAGTATGTACTTAAATGGTTTTCTTTTTCTTCTAGTTGTCAATTAGCTATTTCTTTACTTATTTGTTTATTCATTCTGTAGGCTTCAATTTATTTCTTTGTAAAATGAATGAATTTTAAAAAAGTATCCTCTAAGATCCCTTCCTGTTTTAATTTAATGGATTATTTCTTAATTACTAAACTGTCAGCTTAGAGTGTATCTTTTCTCTTATGTTAAGAATGGGGTTTTGAATGTTACCAGATACCTCCTCATGCTAATTTTCTTTGGTGAGGAGATGTGCTTCTCAAGATCCATGCCATTCTTCATTACTTTTTAAGTTCTTTTCTTTAGAGAATTTTTCTAATGATTTTCTTTTATTTGCCCAATTCTACTTGAAAGGAGTACTTCTCTTCAGTGAATTTTTATGTCTCTTACTACCTGGCCTGTTCTGTTTCTAAGATATTATTTTCACTAGCATTTCTTTATGGTTATTTAACAAGCTGTTGATTCTTATATTTCTTGCATTGTTCTCTTTCTTTTCCCAGTTTTCCTCCACCTCTCTTGATTTTTTAAAATTCCTTTTGAACGCTTCCAGAAATAGTTGGATTGATATCCAATTCGTTTTTTCTGAGGGTTTGTTTTTTAGGTCTTATATTCTGTTTTGTCTTGATCTTCCCTGTCACCATAATAACTTGTTCAGGTCAGGCTCTTTTTTTGTTGTTTGCCCAGTTTTCCAGACATTTTCTTGACTTTTAATTTGATGTTAAAGTTGGTTTCTACTCCTGGGGTAGAGAGTATGCTGTCTCCACTTTCAGAGTTTTCATGCTGTTGTTTTCAGAGATAGTTGTGGGGTCTGTATGCTTTTGGCGCTTCCAAAGAGGCCTGATCTAAGGAGAGGAGTGATCACTGCCCTCCTGGACTCTTATCTGGTTTGTGAGAAACCAGAATCATTCTTTCCCCCCCTTGCAACTGTGACCACAGTCCCTCTCCCCTATGTTTGCATGTTCTAAAGAGACATGTTCCTCCTCACCCTGGTACAGGTATCCAGAACTGAGAGTAAGAAGAGTCCTGTTCCCAGCGTCAGCAAAGGGTCTCCTAAAATCACATTCTGAGCAGTTTGATTCCATTACTGTCTGTGAGCTCCTCTCACACCCAGTGAGAGCTTTTTTTCCCAACCTTTGTAGGTGTCTTAGACCACAAAGTTATGTCACCGAATGCATTAATTTGTTGTCATTCCAAAATTCATCTTGAGATGTTAGTTTAAAATTGTTTGGAGGGAATATTGGAAGAATTCAGGTGAGTCTTTGAATTTACTCCACCATCATGCCTCCTCTTTTTTGCTTTTAGATATCTGTCTATAAGACTTGGATCCTCCCATGTCTCCATCACAACTGAGGCTCCAGATCCCAGCCTGATGATGGTGAAGGTAGGGAATCTGAATCAGGGTCTGGGAACCTGAAGGATCCTGGATTCATGTGATTTGGTTCTTTTTATACCTTTTGCATAAATACCATTATACCTTCATCATCAACCTGTCGGACTATCAGTCTGTAAAATGGAGATTATAATGATGGTATAATAATACCTACAACACTTTAGGAACAGGAAGAAAATAACTATTACTTTAATGGTTATGATGTTCCAGACACTGTGCTATGGGAGTAGGTGCCATCATTATCTCCTTTTTTACAGGGGAGGAAACTGAGTCAGAGAATGATTATATGGTGTGTCCAGGGTCACAAAGTATTTAGTAAGTATCTGAAGCTGTATTAGAACTTAGATCTTCCCTGATCCTGACCTCCCCTGACCCCAGGCCCAATGCACTCTCCACTGCCTCTTCCACCTGTGGTAGTAGTCATTGACATCATCGTCTTCATTAATTTATTAGAAATTGGAGCTGGTATTATTCTCCAAATCATCGGCCAGGGTCTAGAGACTCTATTATTTGTTGCTCATAGCCACATAATTCTGTTAGATCCTGGGAATCTCACTTATCTCAATGAACCTCCTCTTTCCCTACAAACCCTCCATTTTCCTAACATCCCTCCTCTTCTCATTCATTGAGATCATAAACTTATTGTCTTCCTCACCTTCTGCCTCTCATCCCATATATTCAGGCTCTTGTTAATTCTTAATGTTTCTGCCTCAACAACATTTTTCACTTTTTACCTCTCCCCTCCTCTCAAGAAGCCCCCACCCTCATCTTGTCCTTACTATCTCTCACCCAGAATAACTACCATAACCTCTCTCTGGTCTCCTGGTGCCAGGTCTCTCCTCCAATTCATCCTCCATTCAGTCGTCAAAGTATTCTTCCTGAAAAGATCTGATTATGTCACTATCTGCCCAAGAATCTTCAGTGGCTCCCTGGTACTTCTAGGATCCAATACAAAAATCTCCATGTTTTTACAATCACCTCATTTTCCTTCATATGTGCTATGGTCTAGTCACACTTTCCTGATTCTTCTCACATGTAATACTGTGCTCTATCTCTCCTCCCTCAGGGACTTTGCACTATCTGTGCCTCCTGCCTGGAATGCCATCCCTCCTCCCCTTTCTATTGACTGCCTCGACTTCATTCCAGACTTGGTTCCATTCTTCCTCCTGCAGGGGTCAGACTTGGTTCTCCCCACCATATACATTCTGCTGGTTCCCCTCAAAATGCCTCCATTTAACTTTTTTTTAGTTATTTTCTTTTGCAAGGCAATGGGGTTAAGTGGCTTGCCCAAGGCCACACATCTAGGTAATTATTAAGTGTCTGAGGCTGAATTTGAACTCAGGTACTCCTGACTCCAGGTCCAGTGCTCTATCCACTGCGCCACCTAACTGCCCCTCCATTGAACTTTTCTCTGTTCTATGTGAACAGTTAGTTGTTTGCAGATTGTTTATCCCATTCCCACATGATCTCCTGGACAACCACGCCTGAGTTGTCTCTCCAATGCTGACCACAATGTCAACCAAATGAGATAGAAGAACTGTTCATCTTCTCCTAAAACTTACTGTCTGCTAGACCCTAAGCTAAGGGATTTATCATTATTGTCTCATTTGCTCCTTCTAAGGGTCCTGGGAGGTGCTAGGTTGGGTAAAGAGAGCACTGGACTGGGAGGCAGGAAGACCTGAGTTCTAATCCAGCCTCAGATAATCACTGACTGTGATAACTGAAAAAAAAAAAAAAAACCCTTTATCCCTGTCTGTTTCAGTGGGCTCATAGTTAAAACTGGATGAGAAAAAGTCCACCTACCAGGGTGGAGGAACAAAGCAGAAATGGTTGTATTTTGTAAACCTACAGCTACAGTACATTCCAGTTGTGGTTCTTCCTATATCCTTAATGAGGAAACTGGGGCAAAGAGAGTTTGATTGACTTGCACAGGGAGTAAATGTCAGCTAGTAAATGTCTTCAGGTTTGAATTCCTAAGTTTCCTGCTCCAGATCTGCCAAGTCTGCTCTGCCACCTTGCTACCATAAGTCCTTAATGAATGTATGTTGATTGACTGACTGATCTGTCTCCCTAACTCTATATCCTGCCTGGGCTGGACTACAGGCTCCTGTTATTTCTATCCAGAAGTGACCATACCACTCCTCTCTTCCAGCATCTCTAGTGGTTTTCTTCTTCCTTCTGTGTGAAGCTCAGACTTCTCCTGGCATTCAAAGTTTCTACAACATGGTGCCATTCTATCCTTTGCATCCATTTCTCTTGACTCCTCTCCTAGTGCTCTGTATTCTGGCCACACTGGACAACTCAAAGACTTCTGGAGACACCAGTTCTTCTCAACTAACCTGCCTCAGTTTCCTCATTTCTTAAGTGAGCTGAAGAAGGAAATGACAAATTGCCAAGAAAACACAAAATGTGGTCACAGAGAGACAGGACTGAAACCATAGAACATGAACTAGATGGTGATTTAAGCCTGCAATACACTTTACAAATATTATTTCACGTGGTCATCCCAACAACACTGGGGACTAAAAGTTCTTAGTAACCTCATACACTTAGTAAATGTTTGAGTCTGGATGAGAATTTTTACCTCCAGGTCTTTTAATTGTATTCTTTTATGATCTGAATAATTATTCAGAAGCTCATTATATTGAGTTTCATATTCTGTTTAGTATAGATGTAGTCTTTTTTTAGGCAGTTAGGGTTAAGTGTTTGAAACCAGACTTGATCTCAAGACTTCCTGACCCAAGGGCTAGCTCTCCATCCACTGTACCATATGCCTCTTCCCTCAATCTATTGACTAAATCCCTAAGGATAAAAAATCCTGGGCCTTGTCTTCCCAACAGCACCAGATTGGTCACAGAGGACACATTTAGTGAATATTTATGATTGGATTGATGTGTGAAGAATGTGGGCAGAAGACAAAGCAGATGTCCTTATCAGCCCACTCCCTCCTCAGGACATGGACCCTGAGTGTCATTCCAGACATTTTATCCCAGGTCTTTTGGGTCCAGGCTAGCCGGTCCCCCAACCTATCAGTGGGAAACCCTAGATCTGACAAAACTTCCTATGAGCAGAACTCCAGATGGTTTGGAAAGCTCAGTGAGTCCTGGTCTTCTATCCAAGAGGAATATCCAGTTTTCATCTTCAGAAACAGGTTTAGGACATAGTCAGCTTGATTTGTTGACTTTGATTTGTTTCCTCCTTCTAGAACACTTTAGGCCAAAGAATGAATACAAGTCCACTCCCAGCCCTTTTACTTCTGGGCAGAAGTCAGAAATGTTTTTCTCCTACCCTTCCAACCAGACACAAGCCAGGGGGACCTTGAAGGGAAGAATCCAGGTCCAATGTTTTGCCTGCCCAGGAGGGAAGCCCTGAGAAGCCAGGGTGCCTAGTTCTAGAGTCCAAGGGAGCTTTGGATTTTGATCTTTCTGGGACTAAACTATGTAAGAACTAGGCTAAGACCTTGCTCCCCCCCCCTCAGTTTTTCAGGCACTGAGGGGGGCCTTGTGAGGATGACAATGTCCTCATGTGTTGGGGAAAATGTCCTTTATACCTTTGTTCTCCTGATATTTGTATGATTAAATATTACTGTATAAAAACTAATCTATTAAATAATGGAAAAAATTGGGGGAACATCATTGGTGGGGGGGCTGAACCAATGATGGAAAGACTGAATGCCCCAGCCTCATTAAAAGTACTAGAGAATCCTGAGGAGATGAAAGATAACAGATGTGGCCATCAGTTAATGGGAGTCTGGAGAGTCAGTAGACTAGAAATACTAACCATGAGGAAGTTGTGAAACTCCAGTTGGATAATGTATGGAAAGTCCTTTTCATCCTCTAAAGGTCTGTGCCAGTGCCAATGTCTGCAAGTCCCATGCAGCTCTAGAGAAAAACAATGACCATGGGATTTCCCACATGACCAAAACCTGCTAAAGCTGGTTTTGCTGTATAAGGTGCCTGTCTAGAAATAACACATGTACTGACCAAAGTCAGAGAGCTAGACCTGGTGGATGTTCATGGTCACCTTCTCTGCCATATCCTGTCTCAGCATCTTTGTTGTCCCTTGGAACTGAGGGGCCTGGACATCCTCCACCTCCTGCCCCCCTGTGGTACAGGAGTAAAACAAGGGGGCTGGCAACCAATTTCACACCTGTTCATAGAGTAACTGTCTTAGGGAGAGGTGACAAGGAGAGGACGGCTTCCCCTGGGCAGGCTAGGAAAGGCTGGACCAGAGGACCGAAAACCATGAATGTTCCTGTGTGGAGAAGCAGGGACAAAACAAGAGAATCAAGAATACTGATGGTGGAATTAATTTGGCCTCCAGAGAAGGAGGGGGTCCCCCACGATCATGAGCCTCTGTATGTTCCTGTTCAGGGGCTGTTCCCCTTTGGGGAAATCACATTCATACTCTGACATCTTTGTGAAATTGAAATGACATTCTTGCCCTTTATTAACTTGTATTTCATGGATCTAGGGCAACTGAAAGTTTGATATTGGAGGCAGGAAAACTACAGTTCCTATCAGTGGCTTCATGGAGGGCACTGGCCTCTGCCCACCTGAGCCTGCTTAGAGATCACTCACTAAAGCAGAGAAAAGCCAGGCTTCTGGGCTAGGAGTGGACTTGTCCTCATTCTTTGGCCTAGAGTGTTCTAAAAGGAGGCTGGGCCAGAGAGTTAGACAGACCCCTATGGGACAGCAGAGTAGCTCAATGGAGGGAGGCGGAGGAGGATAGAAATATGGGGGGCTTCCCAGGCTCTGCTAAAGTGATGATATCCTGGATAACTGAACCTGGAAGTAATGGATTTGAGTTCAAATATTAGATCTGTTACTGATGACCTTGGACAAGTCACTGGATGTCTCTGGGACTCTAAACAGTATTGAACCAAATGATCTCTAGACCTTTTCCTTTTCTAAAACCGATTCTTTGTTTTCCCTTTGTATTTGTCACTGAGGAGTGGGACTCTGATACAGAGTCCACAATAAGCTGGATCTTTTTGCCTCTTTGGCAGAAGGGGAGAAACAGCTGAGTCCTCATGAAGGACCTCTCATCCTAACTTTCCTATTTTCTTGGGTGGGTCTGGATGACAAGTGATAGAATCCTTGCAACTGTGGAGGACATTTGTTCTCACAGACTCACAGACACACTCACAGGTCAAGAGGCAGGTCCTAGGATGGACACCAGCACCCTTACACATCTGCCCATCAGAGTGAGGCAGGAGAGGGGAGTGATCCATACTGGAATGAAATTGGGATTGGAGGCAGGAAGACAACAGCTCCTGTCAATGGCCCCATGGGGGGGGGCACCTGCTTCTTCCCCTCCACTGAAGATGCTTAGAGATCACTCACTAAATAGGAAGACCAGGCTTCTGGGCTGGAGGTAGACTTTTCCTCTTTCTGGGTCATGCAGTTGGGTATTCTAGAAGGCTGGGCCAGAGAGCTGGGAGACCCCCATGTGGCAGAATAGAGCAGCTCTGGGGAGGAAGAGGAGGGTGATGATGGAAATGTGGGAGACTTCC
The DNA here is from genome assembly GCF_037893015.1 of Macrotis lagotis. Taxonomy (NCBI): domain Eukaryota; kingdom Metazoa; phylum Chordata; class Mammalia; order Peramelemorphia; family Peramelidae; genus Macrotis; species Macrotis lagotis. Next base: position 19,751 of record NW_027422384.1, read on the forward strand.
CAGGTACTGCTGTAGTGATAGCATCCTGGGTTATTGGACCTGGAAGGAAGGGATTTGAGTTCAAATGTTAGCTCTATTGATGAGCTGTGTGACCCTGACCAAATCACTGGACTCCTGTGGTCCTCTATTTCTTCAGTAAAAAAGAGAATTGAACTCAATGATCTCTGGGGCCTTTTCCAATTCTAAAATTAATTCCTTTAGGGCTCAGTGAGAATTTTTTCTTAAGAAACTCATTTATAATTTGTTCAATTTTTTTTCTAAAATAGGTCTATTCAGATATCCTGGATCCAAGATAAGTTATGTGACCAATGTGCCAGGCTGCCTCCCAAGCTTCCTCTTATCACACACACACACACACACACACACACACACACACACACACACACACATTATATATCTGAAATATATGAATAACCTATGTATAACTCCTAGGCATGGTTTTTAGAAGGGACAGATTAACAACTGATCTCCCAATTGATGTTAACAGATAGTTTTAAAACAATAAATCAAAATAATTTATAGTCATGAAAAAATGCTCTAAATCATTATTGATTAGCAAAATACAAATTAACTTGTGGGATGGAGCCAAAGCAGTTGTTAGGGGAAATTTTATATCTCTAAATGCTCATATGAATAAAACAGAGAAAGAGATCAATGAATTGAACATGCAGCCAAAAAACTAGGAAAAAGAACAAATTGAAAATCCCCAATTAAATATCAAATTAGAAATCCTGAAAATCAAAGGAGAAATTTATAAATAAAAGTAAGAAAATTATTGAATTAATAAATAAAGTTGACTTTTTTAAAAAATCAATAAATAAATCTTTGGTTAATCTGATTAAAAAAAGAAAACTAAATTATCAGTATCAAAAATGAAAAGGTTGAATTCACAACCAATGAGGAAAAAATAATTCAGAACTATTTTGCTCAGCTCTATGTCAAAAAATATGACAATATGAGAAATGAATACTTATTTACAAAATATAAATTGCCCAGGTTAACCAAAGAGGAAATAAAATATTTAAATAATGCCCCCATTTAAGAAAAAGAAATTGATGAAGTCATCAAAAAACTCCTTAAGAAAAAAACTCCAAGCATTTAAAGATCAATTTATTCCTATTTTATATAAACTATTTGAAAAATAAAAACAGATGAAGTTCTGCCAGATCCAGGAAGAACCAAAACAAGGAAAATTTATGGTCAGTCTCTCTAATGAATATTAATTCAAAAATTGAAAATAAAATATTAACAAAGAGATTGCAGTAAGTTATTACTAGGATAATACACCCAGATCAGGTAGCATTTATACCAACTATACAGGAATGGTTCAATATTAGAAAAACAATCAGCATCATTGACCATAGCAATAAGAAAATTAACTGAAATCAGATTATTTCAAGAGATGGCAAAAAAGCCTTTGACAAAATATGGCACTCATATTAAAAACTGTAGAGAACAACTTGAGAAAAAACATGGAAAGACTTGCATGAACTGACTTTGGGTGAAGGGAGATGAACCAGAAGAACGTTATACACACCCTCAGAAGCATTGTGAGATGATTAACTATAATTGATGCAACTCCTCTCAGCACTTCAGTGATCAAGGACAATCCTGGGAAAACTTGTTATAGAAAATGCCATCCACATCTGAAGAAAAACTATGGATTATGAATGCAGAGCTAAGCAGATTATGTTCATTTTTTAAACATTTCTTTCACCATCTTTATCATATATTCCTGTGTATGATAAGGGGGGCAAAACTGTTGATTTCCCAGGAATTCTACCTAACCCATCTTGTATCTGTTTTTCCTGTATATATATATATATATATATATATATATATATATATATATATATATATATATATATATATATATATATTCTGACATCTCCTTGGAATTCCCAGTGTTGTATTTTTGTATTTTCCGAAGATTTCATAACATTAGAACTTTTTGTATGCCTCAGGGAGAGGCAGTCCTGTTAAATTTGGACAGAGTTTACGATCTGTTTTATTCAAGGATTTTCCTGGAATCCTTCCTTTATAGTCATTCCACTATTAGGATAGGTAAGTTTTGCAATCAATATTAGTCCTACAAATATTGGTATACATGGAATCCCTATATATATTGAAGAAGGAAATGTTGTTCCATCAGGCGGTGCAGTCTTCTTTCCACAACTGTGTCAAGCAGCTTAGAGACCCTGGCTCCCAACACCCTTCATCCCCATCCCCTGCTCCCTCCTCAGTCTTCTTCTCCCTCAAAGTCCCTCCAGTGACTTTGGCCTTTGAGCTGCTCCTCCCACAAGACAAAGGACCTCTCAGCTTGGGGTCTTCTCTGTGTTCTCCAGGCCTGGAATATTCTCCCTGCTCTGATCTGCTCCTGGTTTCTCTGACTTCTTCAAGTGCAAACTGAATCCTATCTGCTACAGGAAGTCTTTTGTGATACCTGTGAATTCTAGAGCCTTCCCTCTGGTGAATATTTCCTGCTCACCCCTTAGAGAGCTTGTTTGTGTTGTGCAGTCCTTTACTTCTTGTCTCACTCATTAGACTGGGAGCTTCCTGAGGACAGGGGCTGGATTTTTATCTTTCTCTGCATCCCCAGACTTTACTGCAGTGTCTGGGACATGTGGTTGCTGGTGTTCAGGATTGGGGCAGCTAGGTGGCACAGGGGTTGGAACACCAGCCCTGGAGTCAGGAGGACCTGAGTTTAAATCCACCCTCAGACATTTAATAATTACTTAGCTGTATGATCTTGGGCAAACCACATAACCCCATTGCCTTGCAAAAAAAAAAAGAAGAGTGAGGATAGCAACATACCCTAATATCTATCATCTCCATAACTAAAGAAGAAATATCTTTCACCTCCTTGAGGACCCAATGTTATTTGGTGCTAGTAGTGGATTGGATCTAGATAGTTTAACATTCTCTATTTGAAAAATACTCATAAGCTTTCTAAAGGGCCTCAATTAGCTTCTGCCTGCCAAGAACTTTCCTCTACTCCTGAATATGGGGTCGAGGCTTTAAGGAGTGGCTTGGGTGGGGATGAAGGGCCCCCCACTATTCTGATGCTCAGCTCTCCTGAAACCCCCATAGATTAATAATGAAATGCTTTCTTATCTTATCAGTCCCATGTTTCAGAAGCCACAGCCAGAGCTCCTGCCAGAACAAGGCTTCACTGCCCTCTGCCCCCTCAGCAGGGTGTTGGTTCTGTGTTTTTGCTCTAGTTTCTTGGAGCACATTTTTGAACTAACGATTGGTTTTATTTTTATTCCAAACCACAGCTGTCCCAACCTCTTATTCAGATTTCACCAGTTGACCAGGCTGCCCATATCTAGCAGTGTCCCCAGGAGACCTATAGCTAAAGTCTGCAGTCATTCTAATGGGGCTCCCCCAGAAGGCAGGTTGGAACTAGATTAAAATGTAATTGAGGAATGTTTGACAAAATTAATAAAAAATACAATAAGCCATAGATAATATTACATTATAAAACTAAGCCAGTCTGTGGCCTGTAGCCTATGCATGGGCTAGTGGATGTTTGTTTGCCTTTAAGTTTGACATCACTTATCTAGACTTAAGAAAGTGATTAAAAAGATGCTAATGATGCAAATGAAACTTAAAAATCTACCTGGAATTTTTAGAGCTGGAGTAGAACTTCAATCCTCTGACTCAATTTGTAGAATAGTCAAGCTGGAAGAGAGCTTAGAGAATATCTTGTCCCTTCCCTTCATTTTACTAGAGGAAGTGACTTGCCCAAGGTCACAGGTTAGCCACAGCAAAGCTGGATGATGAAGAATCTATATTTCACAAAGTATAGAGAGCATCTGAAGGAACTGGGGTGATTAGCCTAGAGAAGAAAAGGCTCCAAGAGTATTGATAATAAACTGCAAGAATTTATAGACCAGTTTTGTGGAAAAGGGGTCAGATTTGTTCTCCTTGGCTGGTCATAACTGAGCAGATGTGGGCTTGAGATCAGGAAAATCCTCCTAACAATTAGAGCTATGAATGGCTTGGGCTCTCTTAGGAGATGTTGGCTTTCTCTTCCTTAGAGTTCTTTAAACAGAGGCAAGACCACAGAGGATAGATTGCTCAGTCTGGAGTCAGGAAGACTCATCTCCCTGAGTTCAGATCTGGCTTCATACCCTTTCTAGCTGTGTGTCCCTGGGCAAGTCACTTTACCCTGTTTACTTCAGTTTCCTTCCCTGTAAAATGAGCTGAAGATGGAAATGGAAAACCACTCCAATGTCTCTGCCCAAAAAACTCATCCAATTTGGGATCAGGGAGCTTCATACACAAAGGACAAAATAATAACAACAAAATGAACCCCTTGCCCATTTGGTTCTCATGGAAATATCTTTTGTGTATGTTTGCATCAGATGACTATGTAGGTCTCTTCCAGGTCTCTGGTGGTGCTATGTTAAATCCAGGCTCTTTCAGGATTGGAACTGCTGCTTCTCAGAATCAGAGAAGATGATATAGTCCAACTCCTATGAGAGCAAGAAATTTTTCAGCACATTCCCTAACAAATGGTCAGTCACTCAGGCCCTCTGGGAAGGCCTACTCAGGACAACCAGGTCCACTTCAGAATTTTCCCTTTTACTAGAGTTAATCTGCCTCTAGGCAAGTCCTCCCTGGTGCCCCTAGTTCTCCCTATTGGGGCCAAACAGAGTGCATCTAATGCCTCTATCCATAGAGTCCTGTAGATATTTGAAACTTATGATTAGCATTTTCCTAGACTTCTCTTCTCTAGGCTCAAAATTCCCCAAACCTTCTACTGACTGTCTGGCATGGGATCCATTATCTCCTCCTCCTGCTTAGCCTCCACTATGTCCTCTTCCTGAATACAGTGTTCTAGATGTGGTCTGACCAGGGTAGAGTGTGATAGGGAAGATCACCTTCATCCCTCTAGACTTTGTGATATCCAATAAGCAGGGTTCAAGATGAGGGAGGAGGGAGGGGAATGCAAAGATAGCTTCAATCCAGACTCTGGTCAAGATGAGTTGCGATCTAATAGGAAGTGATACAAGGGAGAATGAGATCCATACCCAGCGAAGGACCTGGCCATGACCAGGTTCTGTGAAAGGTTTGAGGTGAGAAAACTCAACAAGAGGGATCAGGGTAGACTTCCTGGAGAAGTCAGGACATGGAGAAATTGAACCTTGAAGGACTGAGGAAGGGGCCTGGTCAGGGCTCTATCCACTGATTCAGGCTGTCTCTATAGCTCTGAGGAGTCCCCTCCCTCAGTCTTCCATTTCATCTTCCCCTTTCCTTAGGGAATGGGAGGGGCAGAGGGGAGGCTGGAAAGTCTTCCCTTGGAAGGTCTCATTTCCTCCCTCAGGGACATCAATATCTTCACCTTGTTGTCTCCTGCATGTACCATGACCCGGACCACAAAGGCACCAATCACTCCTTCCATGTGGCTTTGGTGACCTTCTGGCCCCCTGGGGCTTCCCCCTTTTCTAGCCCTTCCCACAAGAAATGGAAGGTTAGTTTCCTCTGATCAATCTTGGATGAAAGTCCAGGTACTTGAGGAGGACAAGAGGAGGGGGTATTGGATGTGGGAGAAGGGGAGGGGGAGGAAGGACTTGCTCAGCTTAGCGATTCAGAGGGTGATATAGGAGGCCTGGGGAGAATATTCTGGAGTAAGGTGGTAGCTCAGGAAAAGTCTTGAAACTGGGATGCTCCAGGACTGGGACTGACAGTCAGATTCCCTGAGGAGCTTTTAGAATTCTGCGCTGGTCACATTGTACAGCTTCAAAGACTCGGTCATGAAGGTAATAATTATAGAAATGAACCATTTCTATAGATGTGTTCCTCCCAACATCTCTGTGAGATGGGTAATGAGAATATCATTATCCCCTCATGAGAAATGAGGGAATGAACTCACAGAGTGTCCAGTCTCAGAAATAGGCAGGGGGGAGGATCAGGATATGAACTCAGATTTTCTGCTTTGAAGACCAAACTTCTTCTTCTTTCATGAGCTACTTGTTTCCTCTCTGTCCCCCTAGACTACTGTGCTGCACTGGCCCAAAGCTCAGAGGGAGCCCAGAGTTGGCATAGCCTTATCTCTGTTCTTCCCAAGTGTCTTCTTCCAGTCCTAGGCTGGTGATCCCCTCTGATCTTTCCCTTCTCCTTTCTCACACCTCTATTCCCAAACAACTCAGTTCCCATGGAGGGAGTTTAGAAAATAATCCCTATTAATATCATACTAGAGACTAGACTGAGAGAACATTTTGAGATAATTTTAGAGCTAGAAGAGACCTTTGAGTCCAATCCCGTGTTCTTTTAAAAAATGGTTTTTTTGGGCCAATGAGGTGGTGCAGTGCATAGAGCATCAGCACTAAAATAAGGAAGAGCTGAATTCAAATCTGGCCTTAGATACTTACTGAGGGTATAACCCTACACAAGTGACTTAAACTCAATTGCCTTGTAAAAAAGAAAAGAAGAGTTAGGTTGTCTAATCTCCAATTAGTTTTTAATCTATTTTTCCGTGATCCCTTAGTAAATATTATTTTATTGAATTGTGACCTAAAAGAGATACTTTAAATATTCTTCTTTTCTATTTTTTAACTATTAAACTGTATGTCCTAAAATATTATTATTGTTTGTACAGGAATCATCTCCAAATAACTACCATAGGCAGGTTATTTAATATTCTATTAACTTCCATAACTTCTTTCTTTTCTTTTTTTAAATTGCTGTAGCATAATACATTCTTTTTTTTTTTTATTTTTGACATGGGCTGGTATACTGAGGGGTACAGAGAGCAAGGGCAGGCCTGCATGCTGCCCGTAGGCCCAGTACAGGTAGGGGAGCAGCAGCACTCGACAGCACAGGAAGCTCAGCGGCATCAAGGGACCATTTACTTTGTGCAGCAGGGTGTGTTGCTGCTTGTACCGGATGAGGATCTTGCCTAGGCAGACAAAGGGTGTGCTGGCTTCCACCATCAACATGCAGCCCAGAAAGAAGTCTCCCTTGCCTTGGCGCCACACCACTGATAGTGGAAAACAGACCAGCACCATGACTGCATGGTGCAGCACCTTGAGGAATTCCTTGTGCAGGTAGCCTCGGGCCACAGCCCAAGTGCCTCCTGGGGGGCCAGCCCCTCCCTCATCCTTTCCATGACCTTTGACCTGGTGCTTGTGCCAGTGACACGGGAACATGGCATAGATGTCATAGATGAAGTAGGGCACTGAAAACTGAGTGTAAGATGAGGATAGCCAATGCTGGTAATCAATGATATGTTTGCAGGAGGTGGAGACAATGTAGCCAGCTGTGGAGGCCATGATAGCTTGGACTGAGGACACTAGCCTGGCTGAGACAATGACCGCGTTGGTCTCCTCCCAGGGCAGCTGTCGCAGCCTCTGGAGCGTGTTCTTGGAAAGGAGGAAGAGTCCCGGGAACACAACCCCCCCAGCCACCATCGGGGACAGCATCATGGCTCAGGGATTTGGGGCAGGGAAGAATGAGTAGAGCAATAAGTACTGGGGAAGCTGAGGCCTGTGAGGAGTTAACAGATGCTGAAGGAGATAAAGAGAAAGGGGGTTTGGTTAAGGGACAGAAGTAGAGATGAAGGGAGAGAAGAATTAAGAAAAGAAAGAATATAGACAGGAAGGATACAAAGAGGATAGGATGGGGAGAGAGGAAACAGTAACAGGAGGGACAAGAGAAAAAAAAGAATAAAATGAAAATGGGGAAAAAAAGAAAAGAAGGGAGAAATGGATAGGGACCTGAAAGGAAAAAAGGAGAAATAAAGAGAGGGAGGAGAAGGAAAAATAGAAGGATGGAAAGAGATGAAGATGGAGAAGGAAGGGGTGATACTATGAGAGGAGAGAATGGGATAGAGATAAGGACAGAGAAAGGGTGAGGGTGCAGATGGGAAAGGGCAGCATAATACATTCTTCTCAAACCCTCTAGTTTTAATTCTGTGTGTTTTTAAATGTGCTTTTTAAAATGTGTTTCTAGTAAACAAAATATCATTGGATTTTATTTTTAATTCACACTGCTATCTGTTTTCTTTTCTTTTTTGGCAAATTCATCCCCTTGACATTCAAAGCTATAATTACTATTACTAGATAAAATACTTGGCAGGACACCTGCCAAACAAACCCAGGAAATATATTAGCAAAATTATTTTAAAAACCTTTTTTATGTAAAATATGATGAAATTTAAATAATTGAGAAATAGTTATGGCTCACGGGCATGATGGCCTGCATAATAAAATGAAAATTTAACCTAAACTAATTTATATATTCAATGACATCCCAAATAATTACCAAAAAAGATATTTTATTAAATAAGAAAAATAATAATAAAATCCACTTGGAAGAACAAAAAAGTCAAGAATATTGAAGAAACTGATAAAAAAAAAGATATAAAGGAAGGAGATTTAGAAATACCAGGTCTTATATTATAAGTAGCCATTATAACTGTCTGGTACTGTCTAAGAAACAAATCAATAGAACAAGGTAAATATATAATTCACAGTAACAAATAGATATAACAACTTTGTAATTGACAAGTATAAAGATTTAAGATTATGGACTAAGAATTCTTTATTTGTTAAAAATTATTTGGAAGACTAAAAAGCAATATGGCAGAAATTAGGCATAAACCGATATCTTATACTTTTACCACATTGAGGTCAAAATGAATACATGATCTAGAAATAAAATATTTCAAGAAAATTTGAAGAACATGGAACCTATTACTTATAAGATTTATGCATATGTCAACAATTTATGAATAAACAAGAGGCAGAGAGCAAAGTATAAGATGTATAATCTTGATTCCATTAATTTAAAAAGGTTTTATACAAATAAAAAACTATTTAGCAAAGAACAGAAGGAAGGTAGGAACTTTATAGCCATTTTCTCAGATAAAGGGCTTACATCTCAAACATTAAAAAGAAATCTGTAAAATCTATAAAAATACATGTCATTCCTCAATTGATATAATGGTCAAAGGATATGAAATGGCAAATTTCTGATGAAGAAATAAAAACAATTTATAGTCATATAAAAATGTTCTAGATCATTATTGATTAGAGAAACACCAATTCAAAGAATCCTGAGATGTCATTTTATACCCATCAGACTGACTAAAATGATTGAAGGAGAAAAAAACAAATGTTGGAGGGGATGTAAAAAAGTTCCACCATTTTTGGTGTAATCATGAATTGATTCATTTATTTTAGAAAGCAATCTGGAATTATGTCCATAAAGTTATGCACCTGCCTATACCCTCTGATCCAGCAATATCACTAAAAGGACTATTTTCTTACATGATGAGGGAAAAGGAAAATAGCTTATATGTTTTAATATAGTGATAGCAGCTTTCTTCATAGAACTGGAAATTATAGGGATTCCTAACAATTGGAGAATGACTGAACAGGTTGTGGTATGTGTTTGTGATGGAATACTACTTGGATGGAATAAAAAATAATCAGCTTGTTAGAATACATGGATATGATGGGGATTTTTTTGTTTTTGTTTTTGTTTTTTAGGTTTTTTGCAAGGCAATGGGGTTAAGTGACTTGCCCAGGGCCACACAGCTAGATAATTATTAAGTGTTTGAGGCCAGATTTGAACTCAGGTGCTCCTGACTCCTAGCCACTGTGCCACCTAGCCATCCCAAAAACATGGATATGATGAAGGGGGAAAATGTTGACATTTGGGGATCTGAGAATGTGTGAATGAATTTATAGAAAGATAAACTCTTGACCAGAAGTATTTTAGGGATAAAAAGTTTTTATTCTGTTTAAGATAACAAAGTAAAGGGATTAAATAAATAGCAGAAGATTAAAATAGCTGATTGATTATAAGTAGCCAGTAGGGGATAAACATCACGGAGAGAAATTAGGGAGAGTTACCAGGACATTGCAACTGGATTGATAGTAACCTGGGGAAATTAGAAGAGAGAAAATTGGAACTATTGCAAGGGTTTTGCAACTGGGCTGGGGGGTAGGGGAAGGTTCATCTAGGGTAAAAGGAAAGGTGTAGATGGGTAGGTATATATGCTGGGAAAGACATAAGGGAGGAGTCAGGAAAGTCCCTGCTATCTTAGTGGGTCTAAGTGCTTCAGCATCTTCCCTTGATGATCTCCTCTGAGGCTGCCAGCAAGATACATTAGATGGAAGATCCCAGCCCCGATCTTTGGTAAGAATGGGATGGGATCATGGACAGGTTCCAAGTGGTTTCTGTGAGATAGTTTTGAGTTTTGATAGCTTTAAACATTTGGATGGGAGTAGATGGGTATGGGTGTTTTTGAAAGGTTAGACAATGGGATGGGGGTCAGTGTCAATATAAGACCAATACAGAAAGAGGTTATTTTTTTTTAAAAGAGGTTAATGTAGGGGCGGCTAGGTGGTGCAGTGGATAAAGCACCGGCCCTGGAGTCAGGAGTAGCTGGGTTAAATCCAGTCTCAGACACTTAATAGTTACCTAGCTGTGTGGCCTTGGGCAAGCCACTTAACCCTGTTTGCCTTACAAAAAAAAAAAACAAACTAAAAAAAAGAGGTTAATGTTTTAATGTGGTTGGCACAGAACTTTTTTTGAGAGAAATAAGTTAGCTATAACATTTTCCTTTCTCTCTACTACATATTTCCTCTATTACAGATTAAACAAAATAATGAAAGTCAAAGTGAGTAGAACCAAGTGAACAAGTAAATACAGTAATAGCAATATAGTTTCAAGAATAACTTTGAGTAAATATGTCATCTTGATTATTTTAAATACCCAAATAAATTTGAAAGGACATATGAAGGAAGACACTATTTGCATCCAGATAAAGAACTGATTAATATAAGTATATTTAGAATGATTTTACATATACATCCTTATATACACATTTGTTTTTAATGGAAGCCATACTATTATACATTTAAAAAGAAGAGCAAGAGGTGCATAAAAGATTTTCATTTTCTATGGTAATCATCCATTTTGTTGTGCTATGCTATGGAAATGCTTGTTTTATTCCATAAATTAAAATTAAATTAAAAATTTTAAAACCTCACCTACTTGCACTTCCCAAGTTTCTGTCTCTAATTTCTACTTTTTTGTACTGCTGTTTTTAGAGCTAGTTTTATGGTGATCTGCAAGATTTGGTACTTCCAAGGTGCCATGATCTAAGGAGAGGGGTGGTCACTGCTCTCCTGCTCTGTGCTCTGGTCTGAGTCATAGAAGCATTCTGTTCTCTCCTGCAACTGTGACCAGGGATCCTCTTCCCCTGTGGTTACATGCTCTAATGAGACTGTGCTTGCCTTGGAACAGGTACCTAGAACTGAATATGGACAATGCAGCAGAGTCCAACTTCCAGGGTCAGCAAAGGATCTTCTGTAATCACCTTCTGACCAGTTTTCTGCCTCCATTGTTGTTTGTGCTAAGAGCTCCCAAGCTCCCATTGCTGCCTAGTGAAGCTACCCTGAGGCTCCACTCACACCCCAGTGAGACAGAGCTTCCTTCCCAACTTTCAGAGTTTCTTGGACCATAAAGTTATATCACCCCATGCTTTTTGTTGGTTCTACCCCTCCAGCATTCATGTTGAGGTGTTAGTTTAAAGTTGCTTGGAGAGGAATTTGGAAAAGTTTGGATGAGTCCCTGCATTTACTTCTGCATTGTGGCTGTTCTTTGTTGCTTTTAGATTTCTGTCTGTGAGACTTGGACCCTTCCATGTCACCATCACAGTTCAGGCTCCAGATCCCATCCTGTTGATTGGAATAATAGCTCATGTCCCTCTGACCTAGAGGGAGGAAGAGTGATGTGATGGAAGGGGATCTGAGCCAGGATCTGGGAACCTGGAGGAGCCAGGATTTGTAGGATTGTGTCCTTTATAGAAATACTTTTACCTATGTCATCAACCTGACTGACTATCAACCTGTCTGACTTTAAAATGGAGATTATAATACTATTATGACTAAATTACACTAGTGGTAAGAAAGAAATAATTATTACCTCAGCACAAAGCTTTATACAGAGAAGGCATTTAATAAATATTTGTTACTAGGCCAAAGTAGGTGGAAGCTACACAGATTTCATCAAGAAGGCCTCAGATATGTCATAACCTGATCAGTCTATGGTTTGGGATCCCAGATGTGTCCTGGCACACTGTAAATTAGAGAAAATAACTCTCAATTTTGGAACCCCAGCATATTGGGAAGGCCCCCATGATTGTTCAAGGAGAAAATCCAAGCTTGAAGGAACAAAGGGAGGGAAGAGACTGGAAGCCATGAGTTTTATGTTATGTTCACATCTTCAAGTGAATTGGTTCCTTCCTCAAAGCATATGATTTCACAACTGCTGTGCCTAAGAGGTATGTGGAGGAGAAGGAAATGTGGAGAGTTGGATCTTCATCCTGGTCATTTCTATGTTATATGATTTTGGTCCTTCTCTGTGCCCCATTTTCCTCACTAGTAAAATGAGGAGGTTTTGACTCAGTGTTTTTTTTTTTTCAGAAAGAAGCCAGAGACTAAATGGGACTTACCTGCTACCTGCAGTTCAAAATGGGCATCACTGTAATAATCAGGTGACTGGAAATGGCAAATGTACTGACCATTGTCAGAGACTTGGACCCTGATGGATTCTCAAGATAACCTTACCCTCTGCCAAGTTGTGTTTTAGCTCCTTTGGAATATAGTATCCTGTATTTACTCCAATTTTTCCTCATTTTGGGACCTGTGCACAAGGGTCTGGTCTCAGAACCACTTCACAGTCATCTTCTTAGCATCTGTCTGGGGAGAGATGAAAGAAGAATGTAATATCCTCACCCTTAGTGGCCTGAATGAACTGAGCAGGGCCAACCTCTATAAAAGGTCCTTTGTCTTGTTCTAGGGACAGAGCAGAAGAAAATCAGAGGACAGCAGAGGCCAAGAAGGTAGAACAGATATGTGGGGGGTTGAGAAGCAGGAAATCCCAGGACCATAAAGCTCTGACTTCTACTCCTGGATTAGTTGCTGCTCTTTTCTGGACTTTTTTCTGGACCCATTTACCAAGGTAGGTCAGCTGTTTGGGGGCTACAAGGATGGAGGCAGGGACAGGAAACACTTAAGGAAAGCATCAGTCTCTGCTCCACCCTGGCTCATAGATAGGTAACAAAGGTAGAGGGAGCCCAAGCTTCTGAACTGGTATTAACCTGATCATACTACAATGGTACACCTGAGTATTTAGAAGCTGGGAGAATTAGGTGAGAGTTCTTTGTGGCAGAGAAGTAAAATTCTGTGAGGAGTGGTGGAGTCTGGTCATCTGAACAGATGGACAGACCTGCCTGGTATCCTCTTCTAGATTTCTGCCTTGAGATGGATCTAATCAATTTATCCTTTTTTTTAAAATGTAAAATACCAAATTACTCTATCATAAACACAGTTAGTCACATACAGTAACAGGCTGCTAGTTGGACAAATTTCCCAAGACATAGTATAAAACAAATGATCAACAATAAAACAAATGATCAACAACTAATTCAATTTACATTTGTTGAAAAAACAGAGAAAGATAGAAAGGAAAAAAAGGAAGAAAAGAAACAAACTGGAATGAATTTTAAAGACTGTCTCCCAATTGCTCTATTTTCAGATTACTGGGCAAGCTACCAGGGGTGCTTTTATTATGTAAACACCGTCTTTATGACATGCTATTTCCAAATGAAAAAAAAAATTCACAGGGAGGTAAGAAATATGAAAGAAAAAGTCAACAGGGAAAAAAACTAAATTAAAAAAGTGATTTTTTTTTTGTTCTTGGAAGATACCTAACAGAAGCCAGTTTATGTTGAAATTTCAAGGTTTCCAGAGTAGTCAGATCATTTAGTTTCACTGCAGTCCCATTTAGGTTGAATTTAAGCTCTCATAAGGCCTGCTACTCTAAAGCATCCATCCATCATGGGCCATCTGATTATGATGAACCATTAAAAATCTATCAAGTTCTCCTACAAAAATTCTTGTAAAACCTAAGTGATGCTAAAAATTCTGGACCTGAGGATGCTATTCTTCAAACAAGTCCATAGGTTAAACTGAAGGTAAATGGAAGCTTCAGTTTTTTTCATTTTCTATTTTTGTGTAGGTCTCAGTCATTCTTTCCAAATTCAGACTTGTAGCCACATGTTTCCTATTGCTGATGTCATGCATGTTTTTATTTAAATCCAACCAATCTTTGGATGGAATTGCTGAATTACCTCCTATTCACTGACTTGTGCTTTCACAGTCATAGCAAAGCCAGTTCTCATTTCTTCATCCCTAAACCATTTCTTTACAATAACCTCCATATTTGGAGAGAAAGGGTTTGTGAATAGTAATCAATAAAACCGTTTTCCTTGTGCTTTATGTTTGGTTTCTACCTGTCTAACCAGCACCATCCCCACCCAATATAAAAATGTCGGTTACAATCTTCAGAAACCTTGACAGTTTAAAACTATTTTAGTGATGGATTCCAGTTCAAACACTGCTATTTCCATCAGTCTGTGTGGGAAAAAAGTAGAAATTCAGAAAAGAAAATGACAATAGATATTTTCCAGGTTCTCTCCAAATCCTTATTTTTAAAATCCAGATTTGCTTCCATATTCCCCCAAGAGTTTTTGAATTTTTCATTTCTCCCAATAAGCTCATGATTATTATGTATTTTAAAATTTATATTTCCCATTATGAATCTGAATCTTCAAAATGATGAACTTGAAACAGCTTCTGTCCCTTATCTTTACAGACTTATCAAATATTTAGAACCCACGATGATGGTTTTAAAGAAGGTGGGGCCAGTGGGGCCAGTGGGAAAATTTTAGACTTGATTTGAGTGGTCCAGGAACAAGAGGAAGTTATTTTTCAGATGTTCCATACCCTCCTCAGAGCATGGTATTTGGGGATCAGTACAGACCAATGCCTTTGTGGGGGGTAGAATCGAATAGGTATTATCTCTGTTTTCTGAGTCCAGGCCAGAGAGCAGGTCCCCGAAGTAGTTAATGGGAAACTCAGGTCTAAATGATCTGTGGGAGAGCTCCAAGTGATTTGGAAAGATCAGTAGGACTTGAACTTCACCCAACTTTTTTTCATTTCCTTGAGAGTGGATTGAGAAAGACCATGAAAGGCTATTGATAAACATGCAGGAATGTTTTGTCATCATTGTAAAATCTTCCATGCTTATCGAATCTGGAAATTTTGGGGTTTTTTTGGAAGGCAATGGGGTTAACTGACTTGTTCAAGGTGACACAACTAAGTAATTATTAAGTGTCTGAGGTTGGATTTGAACTCAGGTTCTCCTGATTTCAGGAATGGTGTTTTATCCACTACACCACTTAGCTGCTCATGAATCTGGAAAATTTTAAGAATGATTGTGATTTTCATCTAAACCTTGAAATTGTATGTGATCCTGAACTATTAGATTCTGTGATTCCTTCCTGCAGTTACTGGGGAAACAAATGAAAGGAAGTCTTTCCTGGCTCCCCAGAGATTTGAGAGAATTGTTCTGAACCAGGAAAAAGAACTGGGTTCCAAATCTCTGTTATTGGATAAGGAAGAAAATATTTGAGATGAAAGGGCAGTATAAGGGACTTTGCTTTATGCCTTTTTTAGCTAAATTAACCTGAAAGGATATCATGTGAGATATACCAGGACCTGAGTCTGGGAGAAGCCTACCATGTGACTAAGACTAACTTCTTTCTATTGACTATAATGCTGTAATAGACTGTGTCTACATCACCTCAGAAGAGGTGAAATCCCTCTTCATCCTCCCTATGTGTTACAGTGTTGGTTCTCCTTAAGCAGAATAATCAGAAGACCCAGACTGGAAAACAAAAGGAGTTTATTTGCTTTTCAAGAAGAGGACACAATCTACGTAATATGAATTGTAGCTTTAGGAGGAGTGCAAAGTGCTGAGGCATGCAAGCTCCTTTTATCCTAGTCCTTAAAATAATCCTAACCCCTGGTCTGCTACCTATTGGCTAGATAGCTGGGGTTCACAATCTTTCCACTAGTATTTCAGCACATAGCATTATCAAGCCCTATTTCCATAATTATACAGATTCAGTTTTACCCCATCAAAGGGACAATATTTTGTTTTACCCTATCAGAGAGATAATTCTGTATCCTTCCACATATGGAGTCAATCAGCACAGTGCTGTATAATCTTTGTTACTACCTGACCTTGGGGAAGTGGAAACTTTGCAACTCTTGCTGATATGGTTTTGGGAAAAAGGAAGATTCATTGAAACCATGAGGGAGGCTTCACTCAGTTATAGTCTCACTCAGGTACCATGACCTGACCGGGTTAAAGGATTCTCCCTCCCTAATTTAAGCCCTGTGGTCCTCCAGTAACATATTTAGGATGTGGGTGGGTGTTCCTAGATTCATCATCATCATCCCCAGACTCAAGCCAGAATTATCTTGGAAAGAAATAATCAAGTCAAATGTTGCTGTCAGCACCCAAAGGAAGCCCCAAGAAGCCAGGGTCCCTGGGACTTGAGTCCAAAGGGGACTTTGGAATTGAAACTTGGTGAGACTGTAAAATGAATCTGAACTCCCTTCACCTTCCCAAATCCCCAGAGACCAAGGTGGCCTGTATAGGGAAAACAATGTCCTCAGGAGTCAGGGAAAGTATCATTTGTATATTTATTCTCATGATAATGTACAATTAAATATAACTGTATAAAAGCTAATCTGATAAAGTGGTTACATAAAACAAGGGTACAGAAGAGCTCTGAAATTAGGGGAACATCATTTCTGGGGAACTAAGCCAAAGATGGGTGCCAGAGAGTTTGGAAGGGCTGAAATATATCAGACCTGAGCTTCAATCAGTGGTAGTCTGGGTAGTAACTGTGACAGAAAGACTTACCCACAGAGTAGTAATGAGACTCCAATCAGACAGTGCATGGAAAGGGCTTGCACACTTTTAAGATCTGTGCCAGTGACAATGTCTGAAGGTCCCTTCCAGTTGCAGAGAGAATCTATGAGCCAGGCAGGACCTACCTGCTCCTGAAGGTCAAAGCTGACTTCACTGTAAAAAGGGCCAGTCTGGAAATAGCATGTGTAATAGAGAATTAGAACTGGTGGCTGATCATGGTCCTTTCAGAGTTCCTAAGTACTAGCTATTGCAATTATTTCTAATACTGTAGAATAATGGTGACAGTGAACATCCTCATTTCATACCTGGTCTCATTGGAAAGGCTTTTAGCATATCCCCATTAGAAATAATGATTGCTGATGGTTTTAGATAATTTTTAAAAATTAATTTTAGAAAAAATCCATTTATAGCTTTACTTTCAAGTGTTTTAAATGGAAATGAGTATCGTTTTTTATGAAAACCTTTTTGCATCCTTTAACATAATCATATTTTTCACTTTTATTATTGATATAATCAATTATGTTAATATTTTTTAAATTATATATCATTCCTGCATTCCTCGTATAAATCTCAGTTGGTCTTAATGTATATATTTTTAATATATTATATTTTTAATAATGTTGTAATATATTATTGTAATATTTTAGTTAGCATTTTATTTAAGATTTTTGTATCCAAATTCATTAATGAAATTGGTCTATAATTTTCTGTTTTTTAAAAATTAATTAATTTATTTATTTTGTACAACTGATTTTTTTATACATTACTAAATTATCATTGTTTAAGAGTAAACATAATACCCCCTCCCACCAAAAATATAAACCCTCATGAGAAATAAAGGAAAGGAAAGAGAAAAAAAAATTGTGCTTCAGTCTGTGTTCCAACACCACCAGCTCTGTCTCAGGTGGATCACATTCTTTATGATAAGTCCATCACAAAAGCTATTTCCATATTTTCCACCATTGCTATTGCTGATTGCAGCTCCCTCCATTCATACTTCCCCACTACCATATACCATATTTTCTCTCTCTCCTTTCACTCTGTCCCTCTTCTAAAATGTGCTGTAGGGTAGCTGAGTGGCACAGTGGACTGATCACTGGCCCTGGGGCCAAGAGGCCCCAAGCCCACATACCACTCCTGAGAACCAGCAACCACCTAGCCCATGATCCCGGACAGACAAAACCCAATCCAAGCCCCTTGCAAAAAGCAGAAAGGAAAATGTGTTATATCTGATCACTCTACCCCATGATCCACCCTCTCCTCCATCACTCATATGCCCCCCCTTCACCTTGTCCCCCTTCTCTCCTTTTTACTCTAGATGTCTATACCCCAGTGAATGTATATTCTGTTTCCTCTCCGAGTCACCTCTGATGAGAGTGAAGGTTCCCTCATTCCCCCTCCCATATAGTGTTAATAGCTCATTGTAAATATATATATATATATATATATATATATCTTTTATATAAAATATCTTAGCCTATTCCACCTCTTCTTTCTCTTACTCCCAGTACATCTACCTTTTAGTCAATGATTCCATTTTTACAATATTTTATATTTTCAAATTCAGCTCTTTCCTGTGCTTCATCTGTAAAAGCTCCTTCTACCTGCTCTATTAAATGTGAAGTTTTATATAACTATTATCAATATCATTTTTCTATGCAGGAATACATGCAGTTCATCATCATCAAGTCTCTCATATTTTACCCTTCTCCTCCACTCTCTATGCTTCACCTGAGTCCTATATTTGAAGGTCAAATTTTCTGTTCAGCTCTGGTTGTTTCAACAGGAACAATTGAAATTTCCCTGGTCATTGAAAGTCCTTCTTTTCCCTTGAAAGATGATGTTCAGTTTTGCTGCTTCAGAATGCTCAGTTGCATTCCAAGTTCTTTTGCCTTCTGGAACATTATATTCCAAGTCCTACAAGTCCTTAATATAGTTGCTGCTAAATCCTTTATGATCCTGACTGTAGCTCCACGATATTTGAATTGTGTCCTTGTGGCTGCTTGTAAAATTTCTCTTTGACTTGGGAGTTCTGAAACTAGGCTATAATATTCCTGGGGGTTGTTTTTTTTGGGATCTCTTTCCAGGGGAGATTGGTGGATTCTCTCAATTTATATTTTGCCCTCTTCTTCTAGGATATCTGGGTAATTTTCCTGTAGGAATCCTTTAAAAATGAGGTCAAGGCTCTTTTCTTGATCATGACTTTCAGGTATCCAAATAATTTTTATATTATCTTTCCTGAATTTATTTTCCAGATCAGTTGTTTTTTCCAATGAGATGTTTTACATTTTCTTCTAATTTTTCATTCTTTTAGTGTTGAAGTATTGTGTCTTGACTTCTCATAAAATCATTAGCTTCCTTTAGCTCCATTCTACATCTGAAGGATTTGTTTTCTTCAGAGAGCTTTCTTATCTCTTTTTCCATCTGGCCCATTCTGCTTTTTAAAGCATTCTTCTCCTCAATAACTTTTTGAACTGTTTTATTCATTTGACCTATGCTGGTTTTTAATATGGTATTTTCTTCAGCATTTTTTAGGATCTCCTTGACTAAGCTGCTGATTTCTTTTTCATGTTTTTCCTGCATCTTTCTTATATATTTTCCCAATTTTTCTTCTATCTCCCTTACTTGATTTTCAAAATCTTTTTTTGAGCTCGGTCATAGTCTGAGCCCAATTTTCATTTTTCTTGGAGTCTTTAGATGCAGGAGCTTGGACTTCCTCATCTTCAGATTGAGTATTTTGATCCTTGGGATCATAGACAATGTATTTCTCAATGGTGTCCTCTTTTTTCTCTGTTTACTCATTTCTCTAGCCTCTGCCTGCTTTTGGGGGTGCTTTCTGAACTTTTGAGTATTATTGGGACACCCTCCCACAAGGATCTCAGTGTGTGAAACTCTGACTTCCTTCCTGGTCTGTGAATGACTGCAAGTGCACCCCTCTGCCACAGGGCTGAGGTGGGAGAGGCCCTGTTCTATTGGGGGGGGGGTGCTAGACTGCGATCAGGACCTGAATGTGGTCAGAGCCCCAGAGTCCTGTACCAGGTACAGAGGACAGACCTTTGAAGTCTCTCTCCACTCTCCTACCTTCAGTGGGCTGAGCACTCAAGCCCCCCCCCCCCCAGTTGCCTGGGGGCTCCTGCTTATGAGCTCTGCTCCTGCTTACTGGCTCCACGCCTGCTTCTGTTTCCTAGATCTGGGCTTCTGTGAGGCCACTGCTGCTGAGCTGACCACACTGACTGCTGCAATTGCCCTGAGGGCCTGGGCTTCATGTTGCTCACTCTGGCAGAAGTCCCATCTGCTGATCCTCTGATTTATTCCCAGTGCTCCCTGGGGTCAGGAAACTGCCCCCACTGCCATGAGCTGAGGCTCCCAGGCACCCTGGGGCTGCCTCCAGGAGGCTGAAGTTTCTTCACTCTGTCTGGCTGCTCCTCTAACCCTGTAGAGCTGGAGCCATTCTATTATTTTCCAGGTTACTTTGGTTTGGAGAATTGCCTCACTGGATCTTTCTATGGATTCTATCTCTCCAAAATTTAGTTAGAGTCATAATTTTAAGATTTTTGAAATATTATGGAGAGAGTGTCTAAGAGAGGCTCTTCTCCTGTTGCCATCTTGGCTCTGCCCCCTATTTTTCCTGTTTTAGGTATCATCTCATATTTGTTTCATTAAATAAGTTTGGGTGGAGCTCCAAATCGATCTCCAGAATGATCAGATCAATTCATAACTATATCCACAGCATATCAGTTTCCCATTTTTTCCACATCCTCTCATTTTCCTTTTTTATCATTTTAGTTGATCTGAGAGGTGTGAGATAGTACATCAGAATTGTTTTAATTTGCAATTATCTAATCAATAAACTCTTTTTCATCTAACTATATATAGCTTTAATTTTTTCATCTGAGAACTGCCTGTTCACATCCTTTGACCATTTATCACTGGGAAAATGACTTGTATTTTTTATTAATTTGACTCAGTTCTCTAGAAATAAGTCCTTTAGCAGAAATATTAACTGTACAAATTGTTTCCTCATACCCATCAATTGGAAAATGACTGAATAAATTGTGCATATAAATGTAATAGAACACTATTATGACATAAGAAATCTTGAGGGATGGAACTTCAGAAAAGTCTGGAAAAATTTACATGAACTGATGCTGAGTGGAGTGAGCAGAACTAGAAGAACATTATACACACTAACAATAGCATTGGGTGATGATCAATTATAATGGTCTTGCTCATTTCACAACTACAATAATCAAAGACAATTCTAAGAGATTTGTGATGGAAAATGTTGTCCATATCCATAGAGGAAACTATGGAGTTTGAATGCGGACCAAATTTTGCTATCTTCAATTTTAAAAAATTGTTTTATGTATTATGTTGATTTTTTTCTGATTTTTTCTTCCTTTGGGATTTGATTCTTTTCATAGCATGATTAATATGCAAATGTAGCATTTGTTTTCTGTTGGGAAGGGGGGAGGGAAAAGGATGGAGAAAGAAAAATGTAAAACTCAAAACCTTGCAAAAAGATGATTGGTGAATATTACCATTGCATGTTGTTAGGGAAACAAATGAATAAAAATATTAATTAAATTGTTTCCCAGATTTCTGCTTTCCTTCTAATCTGGGTTGCATTGGTTTTATTTGAGGAGAGGGGTGACCTAAGCAGACTTGTGCTCTAGGAAAATCAGTTTGTCAATCCAAGTTTGTACTGGAGAGCAGAGGCAGTGGTGGCAGTCAAACCAAGCAGCAGCTCTGAGCCATGGTCAAGACATGAGGTGATATAGGCAGTATCAGAAGACCAGGGGTCATAGGCAGGAGAGGGGATGAAAGGTCAAACCAATGTCTTGGGAAAAGTTTGAATTCAGGAGGATAAGAAAGAGGAAGTCAGCTTGGGAACCTGAGAAGGTGGGGGGGGGCAGTGCTCTCAGCAATAATGGAAATGTTAAGAAGTGAGGATTGAGGGATGTGAATAATAAGTTTATTTTGGGACAGATAAGTTTAAAGTGTCCATGAATATCTGGTTCTAGTGAAAATGAAATCTCCCTTTTTCCAAAACAGAGGACAATAACAATTGTTGATGCCTAGATTGCTGGGGCATAGTTTGAACTGTGGTGTTCTCCTTTCTCAATTGGTCTTTGTCTGGAAAGTTATTTTACTTCAGGAATTATTTTGTGGCTTTATTTAGATATATTCAGAGTGGTTTGGGGAGAGTTCAGACAAATCCCTGACTTTTCTCCACTGCATCCCCCTCTGCCCTCACACCTGCTTGTAGGATATTCTTATAAGGGAAAAAAAATAAATGATTAATAATTTCCTATCAGGGTAGTTAGGTGGTGCAGTGGATAGAGCACCAGCCCTGGAGTCAGGAGTACCTGAGTTCAAATTCAGCCTCAGACACTTAATAATTACCTAGCTGCGTGACCTTGAGCAAGTCACTTAACCCCAGTGCCTTGATAAGAAAAACAATGAAACAAAAAAAAATCCACAAAAAAAAGAAGTATTGAAATTAAGCAAAGTAGAAACAGTTACAAACTGGGTTGTTGAGAACATCAAAGACAGTTGAGTATGGGAAAAGGGTGAGGGGAGAAAAAAGAGAAATACTGCTACAAATTAACAGTCAAACTGAGGTCAGCTGTTGGCAGAAGGTGAAGAAAACTCTCAAAGGGAGTATGGCCCACCTTCTGTGCAAGGAGGAGTTAGGAGACTGATTAGGGCTTTAATGCATGACCTAGGGTTGTGTTCTTATACTGGTCTGGAAGAGTAAAATTATAAAAATTATAAATTAGCTTTAAATTCTTAAATAAAGGTTAGGGATTTAAAGTATCTTAGCTGAAGGTGTCAGCCTGATGGGGAGTTAGGTTCTTTTTTAACTCAAGGCAGCTTTGAGAAATTTATGTTGTATTACTAAGAAAGTTTGGCAAGATAACTAGCTTAGATAGGATTACATGGCAGAATAGTACAGAATCAAGAGAGAGAGAGAAGGTTTAATAGATTCAAAAAATTAACAATTTTAACAGTGTCTCTTTTCTGGGTACATTCCTTGCTTAAAAAGGTTTGCTTCTTAGGAAAGAATTGTAATGATAGAGATAAAATAAAAAATTATAACATTTGTCTCAATACAGGACAAAGGAAAAAGATTACATTATTTCTTTCTGCCCAGAGTTCTCCTGCTTCTAGAGGACACCTATAGTTCGTAGCCATTGGAAGACCCTAAGAGAGTTAAGATCATGTGCAGGACAGTGTCAATGGGGACTCTAGATCTGGCTAAGTAGTAGAGAAGAGAGCCCAGGGTTGAGCCCTGGCACAGACTCAAGAAATAACCTCCTCACTCTGCTGTCATCTGGTCATAGCCCCCCTCCCTCCCCCATCCTACCTTCTTCTAGGTCCTCTATGATTTAGTCAGACTGGACCATGCACATGGTGTCCTCCAGCTTCTATGCCTTTGTAGATGTTTCCTCTTCTTCCTCATCCTGTTTAGTCCCAAGCTGGTAAATACCCTGACCTTTGGGAAGTCTTTCCTGATTTCTGTAACAATGACACCTTCCCTATCAGGCTCTACACATGGTTTCATTTTGCAACTTCTCCTACCCTTATAATGAATTAATGTGTCTTAGACTTAGGTCTTACTCTCTGTCCTTTCCTAAATGGAGCAACATGAAGGCAGGAACTGATTTAGTCAAAACTTTCTATCCACTACCCCCCCCCACCCTGGCCCCACCAAAGCGTAGGATCTATACACAGCGTGTGCTGAATAAATGTTTTTGGAATTGAATTAAATTATGATCTGTATGATCTACCACTTCATTATACAGCTGGAGCCTAGTTAGTTTGCAGAATGAATCCCTTGAATGGGGTCACATTATTTGATTCCCCACTGCATATTCCCATTATATTATAATCATTGACCATATTTCTTATAACCATAATTTCGTATCTTGTGAAATAGAATACATTTTGTTCATTCTAATTGGAAGCTAACCATATACATCAGTTTTTAGGATTGTAATTTTGTCAGTGTGGATTCAGCTGGAATGCATTCTCTTTAAAAATTAAGTTGTAAGAGAGAATAAGTTACTGGCTTGTGTTCTTACAACATATAAGAGCCAAAGTAAACATCTAGACCTAGGTCTTCCTGACTCCATATTGCAGGATTCTATTCACTGAGCAGCACTGCTCTTTACTCTCCTCTGGACTAATTATTTGAGGGTTATTAATCATCACATCTCCCTGCCTACACTAGAAACTCTTCAAAGGATGAGCTAGGTTTTCTTCCTTTCTTTCCTCTATAGCCTCAGTTAGCACAGAGTTTTGTACACAGAAGGAATCTAATAAATATATTTGTCACTAGGTCAATGTGGATAGGAACTACACAGATGACCATCAGAAACCTTCAGATGTGATAACTGGCTCATGGTGTCATCTGGAGTCCTAGATGAGGTCTGGAAAATTGTAATTAGAGAACAGAACTCTCTGAATTCTGGAGCCCCAGTATATTGGGAAGGCCCCAATGATTGTTCAGTGAGAAATTTCAGACATGAAGAAGCAAAGGGAGGGAAGAGACTGAAAGCCATGAGTCAGAATTCATGTCTTCAATTCAGTTGGTCCCTTCCTCAAAGTACATGATTTCACACATGCTGTTTCCAAGGAGAGGAGGAGGAGAAGGAAATGGTCAAATGTGGAATAAGAAGAGGTGAGTTGAATCTTCAGCCTATTTTTAAGTTATGTAATTTTGGTCAAAACATCTTCCGTCCCTGTGTCTCATTTTTCTAATTTGTGAAAAGAATGAGTTTGACACAATATTCTCTCAGACCTACTTGCTACCTGCAGTTCAAAGTGTGTAAAATTATAATAATCAGGTGACCCAAACTGGCAACTGTAGTGACCAAAATTGGCAACTGTAGTGACCAGTGTCAAAGACCTGGACCTGATGGATTCTCAAGATCACCTTCCCTTCAGCCATGTTATGTTTCAACAGCTTTATCCTCCCTTGGAACTCAGGGTCCTCTGTTTTCTCCATCTTGTCCTCATTTTGGTAATTGTGCACAAGGATCTGACCTTGGAACTATTTCACAGTAATCTTCCTAGCATCCATCTTAGGGATTAGGTGACATGGGAGCATGATATTCTCCCCCTGCTTGACCTGCATGAGTTGAGCAGGACCAACCACTGTGAAGGGTCCTCTGACTTGTTCTAGAGACAGAGTAGAAGATAATTAGAGGGATGAGGAGGGATAGGGGATGTTTTTCAGGCCTTTAAATAAATTAATTATGTGTTGAGATATAAGATTTCATACTTTAACATAGAAAAAACTTTTGAGCATATGCTTTCCTGATCACAAAGGAATAAAAATGAGAATTAATGAGTCATTTGAAGAAAAAACTGAACCCAGGACTCTTGGATCCTAGATTAATCCTCTGTCCAGTGAATCACCCAAACTTCATCTTACAATTCAATTTGCCTCTTAGTCTCTAACCTTATATTTTAACCCTAAAATATACTTACCATTCCCACTTTCTGACTCAAACCCTAACCCTAAATTGTGACTGTAACTCTAACTGTAACTTTGCCTACCCCTCCTGATACTAAAATTAAATTTGTCTCTAACTCTAAGCTAACCTTATCCTTAACATGCTGTTTCAGAAGAGGCTGGTTAATAACTGAGCTCCCAAAGAATTAAATTATTAAAGGATATTAACAGGCAGGTTTTTTACATAAAGAAATCAAAACAATTTATAGTCGTTTGAAAAAATGCTCTAAATCATACCAGGTTGACTAGATCATAACATATATGCAGAAACGTAAGATAAGCTTGGATTGGGAGTTTGGGGCCAGGTTTGGAAGGTGCTAAAAGACAGTCATTTGTAATTTATCCTTGAAACCAGTAAGCTTTGATGTTCCCTGAACAGGGAGGGAAATGTCAGGGCTACTTTTTAGGAAAAAACATTTGGCAAGGACAAACATAAATTGCTCAAGGTTAGGCCCAGCTTATATAATAAAAATAACAATCCTACCCAAATTGAATTACTTATTCAGTGCCATACCAATCAAATCATCAAAAATCTATTTTACAGAGCTGGAAAAATAATAATAAAATTCATCTCAAGCAACAAAAGGTCAAGAATATCAAGGAGGGCAGAGTGAAGATAGGAATTCCCTGAAGCTCTTCCCCAGACCACTCCAAATACCTTTAAGTTATTACTCTAAGTAAATTCTAGAGTGGTAGAACCCACAAAAAGACTGAGTGAAACAATTTTCCAGCCCAAGACAACTTGAAGATCCACAGGAAGGGAATGTTCCATCTGGTTTGGAAAGGGTCTCAGTGCAGCCCAGGCTGAGGTTCACCAGAGCAGACCAGCTCCAGCCATCCAGGAACAGCACCGAGGTCTCTCTTTCCTCCCTGGGACAGGCCTCTGTTGTTTTATTCATATTCAGATCCAGATTGAAGTCTGGTGCCCCTGTTACCATAGAGAAGAGATCCTCCTCATAGCTCCAGGACAAAGGGCAGGAATTGTAGTCATCCACAGACTGGAGCACAGGCAGGAGAGCAGTCTACAGAAACCTTCAAAAGCTTGGGAAAGTGCATTCCCCAGGATGCACAGTGACACCTTAACAAAGAGTTAAAATCAAATCAAAGGCTGACAAAATGAACAAACAAAGGAAGAAAAAGAATCTGACCAAAGACAATTACTTTGGTCCCATGGAGGATCAAAACACACTCAGAAAATGAAAAAGTGAAAGCTTCCATATCCAAAGCTCCAAGAAAAATATGAATTGATCTCAGGCAATAGAAAAGTTCAAAAAATGTTCTGAAAATCGAGTAAGGGAGATAGAGGAAAAATTGGGAAGAAAAATGAAAGTAATGCAGGAAAATCATGAAAATCAAGTCAGCAGCTTAGTGAAAGAGGTACAAAAATACTAAAGAAAATAACAGTTTTTTTGGAAGGCAATGGAATTAAGGCCCTACAGCTAGGTAATCGTTAAATGTCTGTGGTCAGATTTGAACTCAGGTCTTCCTGATTCCAGAGCCAGTGCTCCAAGAAAACCCCAAATGGGGTCGTGAAGGTATTGAACAACAATCACATGTTCCAGACATTGTACTAAGATCTGGGAATACAAAGAAAGACAAAATCCTGCCCTTGTCCTCAGGAAGCTCCCATTCTAATGAGGGGAGACAAGAAACAAAGGACTGTGCATAAACAAGCTCTCTATGCGGTGAGTAGGAAATACTCATCAGAGGGAAGGCTCTAGAATTCAGAGCGATCAGGACATGGGATGTTAGTTTGGACTTGAAGAAGTCAGAGAAGCCAGGAGCAGATCAGAATAGGGAGAATATTTCAGGTCTGGAGGCCACAGAAAAAACCCCAAGCTGGGAGGTACCTTGTCTTGTTGGAGGAGCAGCTCAGAGGTCAGAGTCATTGGAACAAAGACCTAGGAGCTTTGAGGCAGAAGAAGACTGAAGAGGGAGCAAGGGCTGGTGATGAAGGGCTTGAAAGAAAAACAGAGGAACTTTTTTCCTGGATCCTTGGGGTAACAGGAGCCACCAAGGTTTGTGGTAAGGAAAGGGAGTGACTTGGTCAGGCCTG
Organism: Macrotis lagotis; assembly: GCF_037893015.1. Taxonomy (NCBI): domain Eukaryota; kingdom Metazoa; phylum Chordata; class Mammalia; order Peramelemorphia; family Peramelidae; genus Macrotis; species Macrotis lagotis. The sequence goes on from NW_027422384.1 coordinate 47,140, forward strand.
TGCTTTAGGAAAATCCCATTGGTGGCTGAATGGAGCTGAATTAGAATAGAGAGACTTGTGGCAGGGTTTCCATTTGGCTGTGTCTGACTGAAGGGCTCAGATCCAGAAGACAGTGAGTAGTCAGGGTGCAGAGAAGATGAGGCTCGATATGGGTCAAAGTTCTTAACAATCAGAGCTTACCCAAGGGGGAATGTGCTAATCTTGGAGGGAGGGAGTTCCCCATCACTGCTGGTATTCAAGCAGAGGCTGAATGCTGGGCGATTTCACTCTTCTGACAGGGATTTCACTGGATGAGTGTTTTTCTCTGTTCTGCCTTCAATGTTAGCTCTGGGTTATTTTTAAATTTTTAATTTAATCCTCAATTTAGAAACTTTTGACTACAGGAGGACCTGCATGGGCAAGAAGCCAGCCATAGTGATTTCTAAGATTTGGCAGCTGAAAAAGCACCTTCATGGACTCCCTCCCTTGTGAGCCTCCAGTCCTACCTGAGAGATGAAAGGATAGGTTCAGAGAGGGGAAGGGACTTGTCCTGGGGCACAAAAATTCTAAGGGGGAAAGAAGGGTAGGGCTGATTTCAGGTCTCCTGACTCCAAACCCAGGCTCCTTTCCAAAGGAACAAACTCATGCATGTAAATAGCCCTTCTAGGCTCATTCTTCCAACTTTTCCTTGGCTGGATTGGATCATAAATTCAAAGATTCATTGGATCATAGACATAGGGCTGGAAAGGTCCTTTAAACCCTCTTTATTTTCCAGATGTGGAAACAGAGGCAAAGAGAAGATCCTGAAGTACACAGCTGGTAAGTGTTAGAGGCAGGATTTAAACTTAGGTTTTTCTGATTATATGCCCAACCGTCTATCTATTACACCATCTTTGCTGAGTCTCTAGAGTCAGGTGACTTCTGTTTCCCCTCTGCGTTATAGAGGTAGCAACCTTGAAGGGTTGGGGTTTATAGCAGTACAGCTCAACAAATTCCATAAAATATACTCCTCATCATGAAATAACTAGGAGAATGATGTTAGATTTTTTAAATGACATTTACTGAGACAGTTTACTAGAAATGGTTGTTAAATTCCTCCATTCCACTGATGCTGTTCTTGAGGTCCCAGAATTTTACTTTCTAATGCCAACAGAAGAAAACATTAATAGAATATGTCAGGATCTTCAAAAACTAATTCCATGAATTTTATTATTTAAATTGTATCTCTGCTATTCCAAGAAGTGAATGGAAAATACAGCAAGTGCAGCTTTAACAGCTAGTGAAGTTACTCAAGTAGGGACATGGGATGCTGCCCTGCCCCCAGATCTTACCCCTGAGATCCTGCCCCTGAGGTATTCCACTATCTGCAGACAGGTACAATGGACAGCCTGTACTTTCCCCAAAGAAGCTGCAGTGTGAGGGATGACAAAGGAGCCCAAGATCAGAGTGAGGAAGGGAACTTAAATAAAATCTATGAGACAAAACTGATCACTGATCATCTATGGATAAGGGCAGAGTTCATTCCTGAACAAGTGATGGAGATGTCACAAAAGAGAAAAAGCATAATTTCAATTATATAAAATTAAATTTTTATACAAACATCTAATGTAGTTAAACTTAGTAGGAAAAAAGGCAACTAAGGAAAAGTCATTTTTTTTGGAAAAATCTTTTAAATCCAAGATATATAAGGAACTGATTCAAATGCATAAGATTATATATGGATGTGTGTTTGTGTATGTATATATAAACATATATATATATATATATATGGATATGGATATGCTAGTTCCCCAACAGGTAAATAGTCAAAGGATATTAATGTATAGTTTCCAAAGAAAGAAATTCAGGCTATCAACAACCATATAAAAATGCTTTAAATCACCAAAACTTAGAGAAATACAAATTAAAACAGCTTTGGACATTAACCATAAACCCATTATACTGTCAAAAAGGAAGAAATTCACAAATATTGTAGGGGCTAAGGGGAAACAGGCACATAAGCACATTCTTGGTGGAGAACGTTTTGGAACTTTGTCCATAAAGTTATACACCTTTTGACTCAATTATACAACTCTAAGGATTATATATCCTAATGAAATGAAAGAAAGAGAATTAGGATCAATTTAGAAAACATTTATTGCAGCTTTTTTCCTAGTAGTCAAAAATTGGAAACTATCTATTGTACTCTATCTATTGTAGAATGGCTACATAAAGTATGGTATATGAATCTAAAGGGATATTACATGAGAAATGTCCTATTGAATTTCAGAGAAAATTGGAAAGATCTTTTAACTAATGCAGAGAGAGATGAACAGAAGTAGAATACTTTGTACATTGATGTTATAGAGAACAACTTTGAAAGACCTTAGAATTAATTAATTCACAATAAATATGTTTAGAAGATTGAAAATAAAACAAATCCCTGCCTTCCTGCTTTAGGGATGATGAACTTAAAATGCACAGAGAGATATGTACCCGGATCTATGGCTAATGTGAAAATTTGTTTTGCTGGACTATGTATGGATATTCTATTTATTTATTTATTTATTCATTCATTCATCCATTAATCTATTTTATTTATTTATTTATTCATTTGTTTATTTATTTATTTGTTTGCTTGCTTGTTTTAGGGGGGTTTTGCAAGGCAAATGGGGTTAAGTGGCTTGCCCAAGGCCACACATCTAGGTAATTATTAAGTGTCTGTGGTTGAATTTGAACTCAGGTACTCCTAACTCCAGGGCCAGTGCTCTATCCACTGTGCCACCTAACTGCCCCAATGGATATTTATTTTGAAAGCTTTTTATTTTTTTCATTGTGGGGGTGTGGTTTAGATAGTAGAACTGTGCATAGTTAGGAAGTATGAAAAATAAAAATGGAAAAGGATAAGAACCAAATTTAAGAAAGATTTTATTTATTTTGAATTTTACAATTTTCCCCCTAATCTTGCTTCCCTCCCCCCACCCCCACAATGTTAGTTTGTTAGTTAGTCTGTTAGTTTTTACATTGTTTCCATAGTTTACATTGGTCTAAGTTGAATGGGATGAGAGAGAAATCATATCTGTAATGAAGAAACAAAAAGTATAAGAGACAGCAAAATTACATAATAAGATAACAGGTTTTTTAAATTAAAAGTAATAGTCTTTTTGTTCAAATTCCACAATTCTTTCTCTAGATATAGATGGTATTCTCCATCTCAGATACCCCCAAATTGTGCCTGATTGTTGCACCCCCATGTGGCTGTTAGGGTGTACAATGTCCTTCTGGATAAGAACCAAATTTTTTAAAAAGATAAAAATAAGCAATATAAACTTATAAAATTTTACAAAAATACATTTTAAAACAGAATTGTTTTCTAAAACAAATATAAATTGTTGTCCAGTCTTACTAGCTATGTCTGACTCTTTGCAACTCCATTTGAAGTTTCTTGGCAATGATACTGGAGTCTTTGCCATTTCCTCCTTTAACCCATTTTGTTTTTGTTTTTGTTTTTTAGGTTTGTACAAGGCAAATGGGGTTAAGTTGTTTGCCCAAGGCCACACAGCTAGGTAATTATTAAGTGTCTAAGGCCAGATTTGAACTCAGGTACCCCTGACTCCAGAACCAGTGCTCTATCCACTGTGCCACCTAGCAGCCCTGCTTTAACCCATTTTGACAAATTAAGGCAAGCAGGGAGAAGTGACTTGCCCAGGGTCACACAGCTAGCAAGGCTCTAAAGCCAGATTTAAACTCAAGTCCACCTAGCTGCCCTTGAATTGAATTAAAAAAGATCCAATTCAGGTGAACAAATAACAATCTTACTACCATACTTAAGGGTAGAATGTCTGACAATTTAATAGGACAAAATCTCAGGTAACAGGTGAAAAATCAGGGGGTCCTGGGGTCCCTATGAAGCCCAGGTCAGTATCCTATTGCCTTCTTCTGGGAAGCCCCAGCTATTGTGCCTCAGAGACAGGGCCTCACTTTACCAGATGCAGGAGCATGGGGAGTGGGCCGCCTCAGTCAGGACAGTGGAGATGGAGGCAATGATAGGGAGCATGGGGAGAGGGCTGGCACCTGGGAGTAGGCTGCTCGAACTAAGCAGATAAGGGAGACTCAGATGAGGAACCTAGAAATCATTGATTAATATTTTTATTCATTTTGAAATGATTTAATTCCTGGGCTTAGTCTATGGGTGGGCAATCCTAGGGAAGGGGCAGGGTATGGGACACCAATGGCTAAGAGAGGAAGGGCCAAGGGAATGATGGAGAACAGGTCTGGATATCCAAGGACGGACTGGGCAGGTTCTAGTAACCAGGTCGATATTAACAGATTGAAGGGAACATCTGCAGAAACAGGCTGCCAGTAATGGAAGCCTCAGTAATGCCTATCCCTCTACCTAGACCTAGAAAATAACCCAGGAATCAGGTCCTGGTGGGGAGGATCACACCAAGTTGAGAAGATGCACAGCTAAGAAGTTTCATCCCTCTCACTTCCAGGGGAGAATCCTTTTTGACACAACCCACCCAGCACAGGGTCTATCAGGAATTTCTCTGTCATTCCAGAAAAAGCCAGACCTCAGCTAGGACCAGACGCAAGCAAAGGAGATCAGGGGTCCTCAGATGCCTCTCACAGCAAGAGTCACAAGGTAAGGAATGGAAGGACAAAAGCTTAAGGGCAGGACCCTCCTCTTACCTCTGGTTCTCTGTCGTTTTCTTTTGTAGAAGAAATGTCACCAAGAGGGATTACAGCAACAACCTCTATAATAAATGTTTTCTGAGACATGAAGAGATTCTCTGAAAATAGGCCCCAAACTTCCTTACTGTGGAAATCAGGTAAGGACAAACACTGGTTCCCAGTCCCTGTGATCCAGATTAGGGGTGGGAGGACACAGGGCATCAGTATTCAAGAAATCCTGGACAAGTGCAGTGACTTGTGCACAATGATGCTGTCTTCCTCCTCCTCCATCAGCTTCTAAACATCCCCCAAAATCAAATTTCCCCAGGACATCAGAGAATAAAATATAAGAACTGGAAGACAGCCTAGAGAGAATCTGCTTCAGTTTACAGAGAAGAAAATGGGGGGGGGGGGGGGGGGAATCCATCCTGCAGCTTGTAAGTAAAGCCAGGACTGAAGCCTTCCAATTTTGGCTTCTTCCCATGTCCTCACATCTGAGTGCTTATAAATTCAGAGACTTTCAAAGGATGATTGCACCTTAGATAACATCCAGTCGAACCCCATCATTAGACAGAGGACCAGAGAGTAGAGAGGGGAAGAGACTTGTCCAAGAGGGTCCACTGAAATGATGACAGAGACAGGACTAGGCCCCATCTCTCCTAATTCCAGGTACTGTTTTCTTATATCCATTCTAGATCTGGTTCTTTTGGCCCCGTTGATAAACTATCTCTTGCTCTTAGCTGAATAACCTGGATCCTAGCAGCCCTGGGGTCAACCTTCCTCTAAATAGTAACATTGGTCCATTGACCTCTCTGGAACTGGGTTTGGTCACCTATAAAAGAAGGGACTTGGGAGCAGCAGGTTGACACAGGAGAGCAAAGCCTTAACCTTTGAAAATCAGAAAATCTGGTTTCAAATTGTGACTCTGTTACTTAGCAGCTTAATTGAAATTTGACAGATCACTGGGCTTTATTCTCTTCCTATAAAAAAAGGAAGATCCAGAATACCTTTGAGGTCCCTTCCAGAAATGATATTTTTCATTCTCAAAATAGTCTATCATCATCTGTCTCCTCTTTCAGCAACCTTCCCTCTACCCAAGCCCCCAGGAGTTCAGTGCTCCAATGTCCTCATCAGTACTATGGATAATAAATAAAGGGAGGAGCCATCATACTGGACAGTTATGGTGAGACCAGATTGCAGAGGACTCTAAGACAACAGGGAGCAGTTGAAGTTTCTGGAGCAGTTCAAGTGATATGACCACAGTTGAGTTATAAGGAATATAATTTTGGCAGCCTGTGTAAAATAAACTGGAGAGAGGAGAACTTCCTTTTAAACAAAAGCAAAAGTAGATTCAATGCAAGAGAATTAGGATAAAATGAATGACTTTGGTGTCTTCCATGTCTAAGCAAGGTCTGAGTTCCCCACAGCACCTGCTTCAGCCAGTTTCATGGTACTTGGGGGGAAAAAACATGTGAAACACACACACACCCTCTTTCTATCGTTCAATCATTCATTTTCAGTTATGTGTACTTTCCATGATGCATTTGGGGTTTTATTGTCAAAGATTCTTGGATGGGTTTGCCATTTTCCTCTTTAGCTCATTTTCAGATAAGGAAACCGAGGGAAATAGGGTAAATGATTTACCTAGGGTCACAAAGTGAATAAGTATCTGAGGGCAGTTTTGAACTCAGGAAGATGGGTCTTCCAATATTCCTCAGGGAAGCTGATGCTCTCCAGGAGAAATAAGAGGGCCCCTGGTCCCTGGTACTTCTCCATCTTTTTCCTGTAGTTAGACACTATGGAATACAACTGCTATCAATAAAATAAAATTATTTTTTATAAAAAATTAGTTATTTTCCAAATAATGGAATATGTTTCAAACAAATATAACATTTTCTAAAGACTAAGGGACTGACTTGGGATTTCATTGGTCTAGGGAATTCTGGAGGAGGAACTTCCATTAACAGTGCTGGGCTGTGCCTCCTCTGCTACATTTAGCCTTAGAGAACTTAGATATAAACTAATAAATATTTTTTTAAAATAAATCAGATGAAGGAAAGTCTAATTCACACTTAAAAACCATTGTTTAAAATTTTAATTTAAGGTGAAATGAGTAACTCCTAGAGTCAGTCTGTGGGTGTGTAGACCTGGAGAAAGGACAGGACTGAGGGAGGAAGGTCCAAAGGCTAAGGGGGAACAGGCTTGGACATTCAAAGATTGACTCAGGCAGGTCTTTGGGGCCAGGTCCACATTCAAGGATTGAAGGAAACAGCTCTGGGAACAGGCTGTCTGACAAGAGACAGCCCTAGCAATCCCTACAAACCAGGTCCTGGATAGGTGTGGGGAGGATTAGACCAAGGTGAGAACATGATTAAAAGGTTTCTCCCCAGGAGTCCATCCCTCTGACTCCTAGTAGAGAATCATTTCTGACAAAACTCACTCAACACAGGGACCGCTTTAGAGTTTCTTTGTCATTCCAGCAAAGTCCAAGTCTCCAAGACCAGGACCAGTACATCAGAGTACATTGGGGTGCCCTGATCTGGCAAATCAAGGGTCCTCAGATCCCTCTCACAGCAGCAATTAAAGGATCTGGTGAGTGCTAGAAGGATTAAAGGTTTAAGGGCAGAGCCCTTCTCTTACCTCTGATTCCCTGAAGTTTTCTTCGACAAAAGAAGGCAATCACCAAGAGGGCACTAAAGAGAAGAGAAATTACAGCATAAATCCTTTCATGAAGTGTCTGAGATGTGGGGAGATGATCTGAAAATAAATTTCAAAACTCTATTACTGAAGATTTCATATAAAGGAAAACCTGGTCCCTGAAGCCTGTGGCTCAGGTTAGGGATGAGAGAGGGCATCAGGATCAGAACATCCTGGACAAGCATAGTGGCTTGTACACAGATGATGCTATCTTCCTCCCCCTCCACAGCATCCAAACATCCCCCCAAACCAAGCTTTCTCAGGCCTTCAGAGAGTGGAAAATAAGAACTGGAAGAGATTTTGGAGAATCTAGCCTCGGTTTACAGAGAGGAAAGTAGGAGAGAGAAAGGCCTCCATCCTTCAGCTTGTAAGTCACAGAACCAGGACTGAAGCCTGGGATCTCTGAACCCCCCCAGTTCAGATCTCTTTCCACAACCTCACAACTGAGTCCTTATGAATTCAGAGACTTTCCAATTGATATTTTTTTCATTTTTCCAATTATATGCTGTGAAAGTTTTTGAACATTTATCTATATGTACACATATTTTTAATTACTTAATTTATTGCCACCCTCACTTCCTACCCCCCTCCCTTCAGTGATGAACAGTCCGGTGAATTGGATTCAAAGACTTTCAAGGGATGATGAAACTGTAGGTCACTATCTAGTCCAACCTTAATCTAATGTTGATTAGACAAGGGGCCAAAAAGCAGAGGGAAAGCAACCACGGAGATAATGACAGAGAAAGGATACAGACCCCAGGTCTCCTGAGACCCAACCCAGATCTTTTGATTCCATAGGATATTTCTTTCTTCTCAAGACCATTCTGGATTTGGTTCTGACATATTTAATGCACAGTCTGAATTCCAGCAATCTTAGAGTCATTCATCCACCAAATTATGCCAGTGGTCCATTGCCCCCTCTCAACCTTGGTTTGATCACCTATAAAAGGAGGGAGTTTGTAGCAGCAGGATGCTACAATAGAGCAGAAACAACCCCAGTTATTCTGATGTCAAATTATGACTGTTACTTGGTGGCTAATTGAACTTCAAAAAGATTATTAAGCTTGATTATCTTCCTCTGTAAATAGAGAAGGAGGCCTGATAATCTCTGAGGTCCCCTCTAGAGATGACATTTTTTTAATGCCTAAACAATCTCTACCAGTATCTTTCCCCTTTTTTTTAAATAATCTCTGCTTTCCCCAACCCACAGGAGTCCAGTGCTTTTAATTTCCTCATGAGTAACATGGTCAGTAGAGAAGAGGAAGAGCCATGACACTGGACAGTTTTGGAGGGGCCAGATTGTGGAAGATGCTAAAATAATAAGTGAGTCATGGAAACCTCTTGAGTAGTTGAATAGACATGACCACAATTGTGTTATAGGGAGAAAAATCTGGCGAAATAGACTGGTAAAAGTAGAAACTAGAGAATGTTCTTTTTAAACAAAAAAAGGGGTCAAAGGTAATCTAGGGTCAAATCTCATCTCTGGAATTTTCAGGGACTTGACAGATGAGGAATCAGATTATTTGCTTATCATTTCAACATCTACTTTTATATATCAGGTTCAAAGATCCTCTTTTTGACTATTAATAAGGAATTATTAGTAGATCAGCAAATAATAGTTTTTTCTCTTTTTACTATCTTGTGAAGTATAATGAGATATTCTCCTTAATCTTGGGCCAGATTCCCTCCAACTGGAAGAGTTTATTTCTGATAAAAAGGTAAAGAGAATCTAATGGAATTCTGACCCATTGTTGTACTCAGATGGGCTTGAAGAATTGATCCTTTTGTCTAGATGGATGGACTGGTCTGATTTGAGATGTGTTTCTTTGTCTAAGAATACTATTATGATCTAAGTCCCATAGTCCCTCATTAGGAAAAAAAAAAGTCCAACTCTCATTATGATATTCTTTCATTAATTGTAATCACGTTGATTTCCACTTTGGAACAATCTCTTTTCCAAAGGTATTCAAACATTCAAGTGACTTCCTTGCAGTTATCTTTTTGGTTTACAAAAGAACATCTAACTTCAATTTATCTGTTCAAGTTTCTCTAATCATTCATTCCTCTTGCAAAATAAATAAATCTTTTTGTTGTGTTGGTCCCAGTTTCCCTAATATGAAAAAAGTACTTTGAATTAAAAGATGAATAAGGTCCCTTCTAGCAGGAACTTCAGTTTTCAACTGCTCTGTTCTCTACAAGGAAGATTTTCAGTGGATGAGTTATCCTCTGAATGTCTTGCCCAGAGGAACATACTCAAGGCTGGACAATGGTAAAGGCCAGGGTCAAATGTGGTCCCCAGTCTGTATGTGCTCTTCTTAAATGTTTCAGGGAAGAATGAGGTGAGATAGTGCTCCTGAGAGTCATTTATGGCGCTGTCCTAGGCATTTGGGGTAGGGAATGAGCAAGAGGAGAGAAATTAGGCAAAGTTAACCCTCCTTGAGAAGTTCCCTGTCTAGTTGGAGAAAGAGCATAAACCCTTTTTATTCAGTTTGCAAACCAAATAACATTGTGGTGGTACATCCCTTTAGCTGCTTAGAGACCCCATTTCAGACTTTCACCAAATGAAACAGTGTTCTGAGGTAGGGACCTGACAGCTTCCTTTTTGCCCTAGAGGCTGAATAGGGAACACCAGATAAAAAAGTTAGGGAGAGGTCTACTTGGCCTTCCTGCTTAGGAAGGCTGCCCCAGGTGAGAGGTTGCCTTAGAAGGAGCCAAGGCCTCTTTCACCAGAAGGGCTTCAGCCATAAACTGGTTGATCATATGTCCTGAATGTTTTAGACACTTCAGGGATTTCCTTTCAGGAACTGTTGGACTAACTACATGGTCTCTGAGTTCTCTTCCATTTCTGAGGTTCTGTGAGGAAGCTGAGTCATCAGAGAGTCCAGTAAGAGCCTGAGGGTGAGGCTTCTCCCTTCATTTTCTGAGCTCCTCTCCATCATCTCTCACTCTGTTTTGTTCTTCTTCCCACAGGAGAGACCTCCGTTTATTAAGGCTGATTCCTCTCCCTGAGTCATTGGTCCTGTCCCTGTTCCTCCTTCTCTCCCCTAGGACCTTGCTCCATAATCATCCCCTCTCTTATACAGTTTTAGAATCACCTTTTCCAAAGATTCCTTCCCATTGGTCTAAAAGTGTGGTCAAGACTCCCCAAACCTAAGGATTTCTATGATGTTTTTACCCCCATCCTGTAACTAGTCCTAAAATTGGGGGGAAAGCTGCCAATACTCAAAAAGTCTCAAGTGACACATATTTCACTTCTTCAATGCCCTTCAGCCTGGCTCTCTCTGAAACCATTCTATTGAAATGCTCCCTCCAAAGTAATCATTAGCCTCCTAATACACAGATTCTATAGAGTTCATAGCCCTTGAATTCCCTGGAGCATCTGATACTATCGGCCACCCTCATCCCTTCTGGAACATTCAATGTTCTCTCTTCCACTGACTTCAGAGGCAAGACATTTCTAATGGTCCTCCTCCCATTTCTTTGTTGGATGCTTCTTTGTTTCTCCTGTTAGGTTTTTTTTTTTTTTTTTTTTCAAGGCAAATGGGGTTAAGCGGCTTGCCCAAGGCCACACAGCTAGGTAATTATTAAGTGTCTGAGACTGGATTTAACCCAGGTACTCCTGACTCCAGGGCTGGTGCTTTATCACTGCGCCACCTAGCTGCCCCTCTTGTTAGGTTTTTATCCCCACCATATTAAGGTGGATGTTGGACAGGACTCTATCTTTGAACCTCTACTTTCTCAACAATTGTAATCTGAACAATTTTATTCCCTCTATAACTTTAATTACTACTTCAAAACACACAACTTTCAGATCTCCATCTCCAACTCTGACTTTTATTTTATGCTCAGGCCCCTCATCTCCTCCTTCTCTTAGTATGACTCCATCCAATTTTCTTTTGAGTGCCTCAGATTCCCGACATGAAGCACTAAATTGATACTTGTCTTCTTAAGTCTGCCTGCCTTCTGATTTCACCATCTTAAAGTCTGAGGCACCATGATTCATCCATTCCCTTATGCCTGAAGAATCTGCTGCCAATTCTTCATCCTGCCTTCAGAACCACAATTCTAGTTTTCCCTTCCTCTCCATTCCTGCCGGGAACACCCTGGCATAAGTCTGTCTTGCCCCCTACCTGAAGTCTTCCTTCAGCTTCCATGCATGATTTCCACTTCCATCCCTCCCTCCTCCTTCCATCAGCTACCAGGCTGCACCTGTCCCTGTTCAGGCCTCCAGAATCTTCAGGGACTCTTTGCTGTGGAGGTCACTCTGCCTGGCTTGGCCTTTATATGGGGGTAAATCTCCCTAATCTGTTGTTATGGTGGCATTATAACAGCATCTGTTCTTCATGTGTTCTGTGTTTAGGTGAGATTAGATTGGACCTTGTGCCCTGATAATGACTTGCTCTTGCTGCTTCCACTCCTTTGCTCCTGTAGTTCCCCATGCTAGCAATGCCCTTCCTCCTCTTTCTTTGAAGCACATTTCAATCACCACCACCTCCCAGGAAGACTTCCCTTATTTCTGTGTCACTATCACCTTCCCCATCAGTTTTACATCATATTGCATTTTTCACTCTTCTCATACATTTATATTGTATTACCATATATTCCAGTTATATATCTTGCTTTCTTATCCTAAGCTGTCTTATTTCTAAACTGAACAACCTGGGGGCAGGGGGCTCCTCTCTATCTTATTTAAACTTTCTATCTTCCCAACCAAAATTTAGGAAAATGCACATAGAAGTTGTTGAATGGAACTACATTATATGGGATTGACCTAAATAAATGAATATAGAATGAACTAAATTGCATTGAAACTAAAGTTTTGAGAATTGAACTAAATCATGTCTCAAATGATCAATTACTTCATTATGGAATGAAGTCCAGATGAATCTGATGAAGGAATCTTCTGAAGTGGTTGCATTATTTGAAATCCCACCACATATTTCTATTGGTTTGGAACCAATAACCATATTTTACATAATAATTAGTTCAATTAGCATGACCTGAAATGTATTAAATTCATACTAATGAGGATCCATGTATATGCATCAATGCATTAAGGGCCTATGATTTTTGTCAGTACTGGAACAGCTTTAAGAACCTTTTATAATGAAGTTGGCACAGAGAGCTTTGGTGACTTCTCCAATGAATAAGAGTCAGAGGCAGTATCTGGATCCAGTACTTCCTGATTCTGAGACCAGTCCTCTTTCACTCTGCCATTCACCCTTTCACTCTATCATATACTAATTTCCCTTTATCAGGTGAAGTTTCCTATCTCTCCAGCTCCCTCAAGGATGAGACAGGGTCATCTTCCCTACTCTTTCCTACAACCTCACCTATCAAAGGGGTGGACACAGAGCAGACATCAAGCAACCATTGCTCACTATGACAGTGTGGAGGGAAGCTGAGCAGAAGAGAGTCAAGAGGGCCTCAGACCCTTTGTATCCCCCTCAGTGTCTTACTTTTGGGGCCCAGGTGAGGCCTGGCATCTTTGAAAGAGATCAGAATCAGCCCCATTTTGAGCTCCAGGACATAGGGGAAGTCTCTAGCATCTATTAGAGGAAACACCACAATTGAAAGATTAAAGGGAAGGAAGAGAATTGAAGGCATGAGTCAAGGCTCACTTCCCAAAGTGAGTTTGTCCCTTTCTCAAAGCCTGTGATTTCACACACAAAGGATTGGAAGAATATGTCATGGAGAAGAACATAGACAGATCTGGAAGGGGAAGAATCAAGTCTGATTTCCAGCCCAGATATCTCCAATGTGAATGATCTTGTGCAAATTCCTTGCCCCCTCTCTGTGCTCCATTTTCCTCATTTGTTAAAAACCAGGATTTTGTCCTTTAAAATCATGTCCAGTCTAATAGCCTGAGATTCAGAACAAACCCATCAACCCCACAGGACCTACCTGCTACCTGCAGTTCAGTGTGGGCTTCATTATAATTCTCAGGTTATTGGACATAGCAAGTGTATGGACCAGAGTCAGAGACCCGGACCTGCTGGATCCTTAAGGTCAGTTTCCCCTCAGCTATGTCAGGTGCCAGCAGCTCTATCTTCCCCTGGAACTCAGCCCCCTGGGATTCCTCTAGCTTCTCACTGGGGAACTGTGAATGAGGATCTGGTTTCTGAATCACTTCACAGTCATGTTCTGAGCACCCATCTTTGGGGGAGAATTCACAGAAGAATGTGATATCTTCCCCTTGCTTGACCTGAATGGGCTGAGGAGGATCAGTCACTGAAAATGCTCCTCTTGGAGGTTCGAGGGACAGAGAAGAAGATCAGGGGACAATGTGATACAAGGATTCAGAGAATTTAGTTGTATGGTTGTGGGCCCAGCAGATGAATTTCTGACTTATGGACTAGCTGTTGCTCTGCTGTGAAGCTACTTTGGGACAAATTACTTTCTTTCCTGTGATCTCCTTGTGGACAAGACATTATCTCTGCTGATGCCTTTGTATGGTAAGAAAGGGAGGGAAGCTCTTTGGATGCTGAAGGCTCAGAAGTGGGAGCAGGAAGGCACTAGCTGCTCTCAGTGACCTGAAGGGAGGCTTTCCATTAGCCTCTGCTCTGCCACTGCCCAGAGATGACTTACAAGTGCAGAGGAAGGGGGACCTCTGCTGGCATGGGGGCAGGGCTGTGGTACATTCGCCACACTCAGTTCTAGTGCCTGTGGCAGGAAGAGGAGGGGCATGATGTCATTAGAGCCTGCAGCTTCAGAGGAGTAGGAAGGCTGGTCACTGTTTCACGAGGGACAAGATTTCTTCTGGTCATTCACCATCAAGAGTAGAGGCCAGAGAGCAGCGAACATCCCTGTCCTACGGTCATGCTACCTTAGAAGCATAGAAAATGTGCAGAACCCATAGCTAGCTCTGAAAACAGTAGCACAAAATCGGAAGCTAGAGACACTCTGACCTCTAGCCTGGGAGCAGAGCCCAATTTCAACATCAAGGTGGAGAGTAAAGAAAAAGCCTGGGAAAATGAGGAAAAACAATGGCAGAGAAATTGAAGACTAAAATTCAGAAGAGAATAATGTCAAAATCCTAAAGGCAAATCCTTTAAAAATATTTATTGGATATCAGCCTGGCAACGATTTCTGAAAGATCCAGAAAGAACTTTCATATAAAGTAGGAGAAGGTGAGGAAAACTTGGTAAAGAAAATGAAAGTAATGCAAGAAAATTATGAAGAAAAAATCAGCATTTTATAAAGACCCAAAGCAACTGAAGAAATAGCACCTTGAAAAACAAAAGTGGGCAAATAGAAAAGGAGGCACAGGACAAAATCACTGAAGAAAGGTACTCCCTAAAACTTGAACTAATCATGAAAAAGTGTTAGAATAATTCTCTGAAAAAGCAATGCCTTCAGTGTAATAAAGAATAGACTGTTTAGCCAGAAGCATCTATCCTCATCAAAAGAAATTACCTTGGAAAGGCATCAAGACTGAACCAAGAGAAAGGATACACATTTTAACTGACAGTTTGGTGATTATGAAATCAACCATCAATTTAAAACTGGAAGGGACCTTAGAGGACAGTTTTTTCAATCTCTCTCTTTTGACAGAGGTAGGAATTGAAACCTAGAGAAGGAATGAATAAATAAGGAAGGAAGGAAGCACCTAACCAGGTAGCTAATTGAATAATGAGGAAAGGAAAGAAAACCAATTATTAAATGTATACTAAATACATAAACAGAATAGTGAGGTAATCCCCTCCATCAGAGAGGTTCTGACTAACCTGAGAGAAACTAGAAAGACAGGGATGGTAGCCAGGGAAGGGAACTGTGGTTTATGGATTTTAAGGAATGGAGCAAGAGGCCAATCCATTGACAAATTTTCCCCATAGGGAGTGGTTACTGTGGATTTAATCACACTGCTCTGGGTAAGAAGGGGAAAGGTAAGATTGGCTTGGGGGTGGCTACATGATTGAACCACAGCTTCAATGACCAAGAGGAATATGTCTGAAACACAGGGAAAGGACTTTCCTGCAGTCACAAAGGAGGAGGATGGCAGAGCCAGGTCCAGAAGCCAAGTCTCTCAGCTCTCAGAGTCTCTGTTCATTCCAGTTCCACAAATGTCCTATGAAAGTCTCAATACCTCTAGGAACAAATGTCATAGTCAGTTTTCAGTTTTCTTCTATGATAACCTTGGCAAGAATGAGTGGATCAGGCCCCTTCCAATGCCAACCTGTGGAGATCCAGACTAGGACACCAGGCTGATTTATTCATCTATCCTAATGACCACACTCCCCATTCCCCAGGGACCTGAATCCCTCCTCCACCTAGAGACCTCCCCTGGCTCTCTGTCCCCTCCCTTCTGCTAACTCAACTGACTAGACAGTAATCACAGTGGCCAGTTAAAAACCAGGAGTCTGGGCTCCCTCTCTACGTATAAGTCATCTCTCATCTGTGGCAGAGCAGAGTATTGCAGAGCCTCCCTTCAGGTCACTGGGGGCACCTGGTGCCTTCCTGTCCCCATCCTTGACCCTCCAGAATCCAAAGAGATTCCTTGCTTTTCTGACCATATAAGGGAGTCAGGACAAAGTATACTTTGTCTACAAGGGGATGGCAGGAAGAAAAGTGGTTTGTCCAGAAGTGAATCCATGGAAGGGCAGTAGCTGATCCAGAAATCATCGGCTGGGCCCCAACTACACAAAAAATTCTCTGAATCCTTGGTCTACATTGTCCCCTGATCTTCTTCGGTTTTGTCCCTAGAACCCAAGAGAGGAGCATTCTCAGTGACGGGTCCTGCTCAGCCCATTCAGGCCAAGGAGTGGGGAGATGTCACACTCTCCTGTGAACTCTCCCCCAAGATGGATGTGAAGTGGAAAAGAAACCAGACCCTCGTGCACAGGTTCCCCAATGGGGAGAAGCTGGAGGAATCCCAGGAGACTGTGTTCCAGAGGAGAACGGAGCTCCAGACACATGACGTGGCTGAGGGAAAAGTGACCTGGAGGCTTCAGCAAGTCCAGGTCCCTGACTCTGGTTCATACACTTGTTATGTCCAGTCACCTGAGAATTATGATGAAGCCCACATCAAACTGCGGGTAGCAGGTAGGTCTTTCAGGATTGATGGGTTTGTTCTGAATCTCCCTGTTAGGACTGGAAGTGATTTCAAGGATCAAAATGTCTTCATTTAAGAAAGGTGACACAGAGAGTGAGGGCCTTCGGAAAAGTTCATTCATTTTGGAAATTTCTGGGTTGGGAATCAGACTCAGCTCTTCGCACTTCAGATCAAATGCTCCCTGGGATCCTGTTTGTGTGTGTGAAATCACAGGCTTTGATAAAGGGATAAACTCACTCTGGGTAGGGATGATGGCAGAGGGACTCAGCTGGCTCAGTTTGGAGTCAGGAATACCTGGGTCCAGATGCTGCCTCTGACCCTTATTCTTTTGTGGGACTGTGGACAAATCAATGAAATTCTGTGTGTGCGAATTTCAATGGCCTAGTGGATAAAGTACCGGCCTTGGACTCAGGAGTACCTTGGTTCAAATCCGGTCTCACACACTTAATAATTACCTAGCTGTGTGGCCTTGGGCAAGACACTTAACCCCATTTGCCTTGCAAAAATAAAAAAAAAAGATCTTTATAGCTGTTCCCACACTGTCCAAATCCTAGGCCCTTGTGAAATGATGTGTATAAGTAGTTCCCTATTAGTATGAATTTAATACATTTTAGTTCATTCTATCTGACTTCATGATTATAAAGTATATGATCATTGGTACAACCCCAGTGAAAGTATTCAGTGGAATTTCAAATCATAAACCATTTTGAAGATTCCCTCATCAAACTAATCTGGATCTTTCTCTCTATTGAAGTGGTGGGTCATTTGGAACATAATTTAGTTCATTTCTATAAGCTTTTATTTCAGTGTCTTTTAGATCAGTCTGTAGTTATTTACATATTTATTTCAAACCCATAAGATTAATTCCATCCATAACCACCATGTAAAAGTCCCTATATTTTTGACATTTTAGGGGTAGACAAATTTACCCTGATTTTACCAATGAACGACTAATTATTGGAAACTGATAAAATAAAAAAGTCTTAAAGCTCAGAAGTCTTCCCTAAAGATTTAGGCCACTGGGAAGAAACCTCTGGAAAGGAAACACTAAAGATGAATAAGAGAAAGTTTCAATATGAATCAGAATCCTAATGGAGAGAAAGAAAAAAAAAAGAGACTAGAATAGTGGCACAGGGAGAGGAATGAGCCTGAATGATCTGGGCAACTTCTACTTCTGTGACCAGAGGAAAAGAAGGAAGAGGAAAGAGGTGGAGGATCTCAGAGGATAAAGGAAGGGATGGGAGAAGGCTCATACTCAGGTTCACACTGGGCCCCAGGATTCAGTTTCCTCCTGGAACTGCAGAGTTAAAGGGAGCTCAGAGACCACCCAGACCTAAAGGGTCTAAAACATCTAGTCTCTGACTGAAAGCCTTCTGGAGAAGGAGGCCTTGGCCATTTCTGGGGCAGCTCTCCTAAACAGGAAGGCTAAATTGGCCTTCCTACCTCTATTTTGCTGTTGTTCCCCATTTAGCTTCTGAGACCAAAAGGAAGAAATGATGCGGGACAATTGTTCATCTAGTGGAAGTCATAAATTTGGTCTATAAATATTAAAAGGGCGTTCTGTCTGTACTCCACAAATAGACACCATTAGTTCATCTGAAACACAGACAGATATAAGGGGATTAACTTAATTTCTCTACCTGGACAGGGAACACCTCAGGAGCAAGATCTACATCACCTGACTTCTCTTTCCTGTGCCTTCCCTAGCCCAGGGTCCTAGGACAGTTCTGCACAGGTCCATAGAAGACTCTCAGAAAGGACATCTTACCTTGATTAATCAACCCAGCTCCGAAACATTTTAGGAAGAGCCCTGAGGCAGGGAGCGATCACTTCTAGTTTGGGAACCCATTTTGGCCATGGATTTTGCCACCATTCAGCCTCATGAGAATGTCCCTTTGGCCTCAGAAGATACTTAGCCCCTGAAAATCCTTCTTCCTATAGACAAAACAGTATAACTCTGAGGTTCTGAATGGGAAACTATCCTTATCACCTAAGACCCAAAACAGCAAAGGCACTTATTTACCTGAACTGTCTAAGATGCACCACAGATAACATTTGACTCTAATTATCCTCTACAAAATAAGTTTCTACTTTTGTTTCTACTCTAGGTTCTCCTCTGTCCAGTTTATCTTACACAGGCTGCCAAAATCATTTTCCTTATCACTCAAATGTGGCCATGTCACTTGAACTGTTTCAGAAATGCCCATGGCTCCCTATTGTCTAAGAGTCATCCACAATCTGGCCCCACCAAAATTGTACAAAGTCTTGGCTCCTCCCTCTATTGTCCATGGTACTGATGAGTACATTGGAACACTGAACTCTTTAGGACTTAGGGAGAGGGAAGGTTACTGAAAAAGGGGAGTGATGCTGATAGAGACTTTTTTGGGAATTAAAGAAAGTCATTTCTGGAAGGGACATCAGAGGTTATCAGAACCTTCCTTTATTTACAGGGGAAGAAAATGAAGCTCAGTGACCTATCAAATTTCAATTAGCCACAAACTGACAGTCACAATTTGAAACCAAATTTTCTGCTTTTCAAAGACTAAGGCCATTTCTGCTCTCCACTGTCATCTTGCCGCCCCCATGCTCCTCCTTTTATGGGTGACCAAACCAAGGTCCAGGGATGTCAATGGACCAATGTGACAATTTAGTAGAAGGTTAACCCTAGGGCTGTTGCAATCCTGGCTATTCACATAAGAGCCAGAGAGATTTTATAAATGTGGACATAAGAACCAGATCCATATTGGACTTGAGTAAGATCATCTGGAATTTGAAGAGGTGGGACCTAATCCTCTCTCTCTCTCTCTCCCTCTCTCTCTCTCTCTCTCTCTCTCTCATTATGTCAACATAACCTCTTCCCACCCCTGCACTCTGGACCTCTGCCTAATGATGGGTTTGGACCAGTTGTGATCCAAGGTCTCATCAGACTCTAAAAGTCTCTGATTCTCTAAAGATTCAGCTAGGAAGTCATGGGAAGAGGCCTGAATTAGAGTTAGAGCATCCAGGCTTCAGTTCTGGCTCTGTGACTTACAAGTTGGAGCATGGAGGCTTCTCTCCCTGCTATGTTCTTCTCTGTAAATGTGGGCTATATTCTTTCTAAACTTTCTTCCAATTCTTCCATTCTGTTCTTTGAAGTCCTGGGGAAGCTCGGTTTTGTGGGATGTTTAGAAGCTGGTGGAGGGGACGATGACAGAATCATCTCTATACAAATCATTGTGCTTGTCCACTATTTGCTGCCCTGGGCCACAGAGATCAGGGTCCAGGGTTTGTCCTTCCCTGATTTCCACAGTAATGAGTTTGGGGGCCTATTTTCAGGGAATTTCTCCACCTCTCAGAAGACACGTATAATCATGATTGTTGTTGTATTCCTGGTCGTCCTTGGTCTCTTGGTGACATTTCTCCTATGCAGCAGAAAGAGAAAGAATCAGAGCTAAGAGGAGGGTCCTGCCCTTAGGCCTCTACATTCTACTACACACTGGATCCTGTAACTCTTGCTATGAGAGGCATCTGAGGAACCTTGATGTGTTGGTCTAGGTCACCTTCTTTAGATCTGAACACATTGTCTGGCCCCGGCTGAGGGACCTGGGATTTCCCAGGATGCCAAAGTCTTGTGTGGTCCCTGTCCTGAATGGGCTGTGTCAAAATGGATTCTCCTTTGGGAGTCATAGGGATGACTCTTGGGAGAAACATCTTAGCCATGTTTTCTCCTATTCCTGATCCTCTCCCTACCCCCCTCCAGGACCTGCAGGATTCCTGGGTTACTTTCCAGGTCCTGGGGGATGCATGGACATTACTGGGGCTGACGTTTACCTGACAGCCTGTTCCCAGAATTGTTCCCTTGAGTCCTTGAATGTGGACCTGCTCTCTAGAACCTGCCCAATCTATCCTTGGATGTCCAGACCTGTCCTCCCTTGGCCACTCTTCTGCCTTAACCTTTCCCTTCCCCAAGTTTGCCCACCAAGAAGCTGATTTTAGGAATTAAGTCATTTCACCTTGCCTAAAAATTGCTAATCAATGATTTCTAGTTTCTGGATTGGACTTTCCCTCATCTGAGTCTCCCTTAATTCTAGCAGGCTGGTCCTAGGTGCCAGCCCCTCTCCTCATTCTCCCTGTCATTGCCTCCATCTCCTCTGTTCTGAATGTGGCAGCCCCCTTCCCATGCTCCTGCCCCTGGTAAACTGAGGCCCTGTCTCTCAGGGATGATAGCCGGGGCTTCTCACAAGAAGTCAATAGGTTCCTGACTTGCAACTCAGGTAGGTACCCCAGGTCCTGCTGATTTCTCAGCTGTTGCCTGACATTTTGTCCTGTTAGTTGTCAGATATTCTACCCTTGAGTATGATCATAAAATTGTTATTTTTTTATTTGCAATTGATCTTTTTAATTCATTTCAAGGGCAATTGGGCATTCTTCCTGAGTTCAAATCTGCGCTCAGACTCTTACTAGCTGAGTGACCCTGGGCAAGTCACTTTTTCCTGCTTGCCTTAATTTCTCAAAATGGGTGAGAGGAGAAAATGGCAAAGCACTCCTGTACTGTAGCTAAAAAAACTCCAATTGGAGTTGCAAAGAGTCTGTCTAAAAATACTGGACAATTTATATTGTTTAGAAAACAACTCATTTCTGTTTTAAAATGTATTTTGTTACAAATTTACTGGTTTATATAACCCATTTTTAATCTTTTCTGTAATTTGGTTCTTAGGAATCCTTTTTCATTTTTACTTTCCTACTTCCTGACTGTGTCAACTCGGACTAGTTACTTACTTCTCAGTGTTTTGTAAGACTAGAGTAACAGAGGAGGCACTAACCAGCACTGCTAATAAAAATTCTCCCTCCAGAATTCCCATTGCCAATGAAATCCCAAGTGCATCTCCTTATCCTTTAGAAAATCAGCTATACTGACTTTTAACATATTCCATTATTTTAAAAAGTAATCTTTAATTGTTCTTTTTAATTTAAGAAGTATTTAATTTATGTTATAAAATTGCTAAACCTTAGAAAACAGTTGATTTTGTTTTATTGATAGAATGGTTATTGATCCAGCTCAAAAGAAGAATGAAAAGAAGAGCAGGGACCAGCAGGGATCCCCCATCCTCTCTTGGGGAGCACCAGCTTCCCTGTGAGCTACTGGAAAATTCAAATCTGATCTCAGACACTTACTTATTGTGACTCTGGGCAAGTCGCTTCACTCTACTTGCCTCTGTTTCCTCATCTGAAAATAATTTAAAGAAGAAAATATCAAATCATTCAAGTATCTTTGACAAGAAAAGTCAAAATGTGTCATGGAGACATAGACATGAATCAAAATGAGTGACTGAATTGTGAAAAAGGAGTGTGTGTATTGTAGATGATTTGTTCCAAGGGGCATGAAGGTGACTGAGGCAGGTACTGTGGAACTCTTGTATTGTATCTTGGTTAGACCTGGAAGATCCCCAGTCATCCACTTTATCCTGAGCCATCAGCATCATCTTGACTTGCATCTTTCCCCTGGACTCTGAAGACCCAGGAAGCCAAAGTGAGGCTGACAACTTTGACAACTCTGCCTGGATTACCTCCAGTACATGTCTGGGTCAAAAGACATCTCCCTTATCCCTTTATCTTTTGTACCCACTGACTCCAAATTCCTGTGGCAACAGCCAAATGATGAAATGTAGGAATTACACAGGGGGTCCAGGCCTTGAGGTTGTTCCTAGAACTCAGTAGCAGGAGTGGGATTTGTCACCTCGGCGGAACCCCTGCACCATTAAATTTTGATGACACCATGTGTTGCAGCTTGCTTCTATTCGGGGCCCATGGCCACAACCTCCCTCCTGGAGGGAAGCTAAGAATGAGGAGTCCAGCCTCCACTGTGCCCTCAGGGCACATAGCCAGCAGCTTGGTCTTTTGGCAGCCCAGACCAGGAAACAGAAGCAGGCGGAGCCAGTAAGCAGGAGCCCCCAGGGCATGAGCCCATTGAGCTGAGGGAGGGGAGTGAAGAGAGAGAGACTGCAGAGCTCTGTCCTCTGCCCCTGTTACAGGACTCTGGAGCTCTGACCACATTCAGATCCTGATCACAGTCTAGGCTCCCCACATAGAACAGCAGGGTCCATCCCACCTCAGCCCCGTGGCAGAGGGGGGCGCTTATGGTCATTCACAGACCAGGAGGGAGGACAGAACCTCACACACTGAGACCCTTGTGGGAGTGTCCCAAAAGCTCAGGAAGCACCCCCAAAAACAGGCTTAGGCTGGGAAAATGAACAAAGAAAGAAACAAGAGGAAGACCATTGAGAAATATTTTGCAAATGAGCCCAAGAAGGATCAAAATATTCAGTCTGAAGATGAGGAAGCACAAGCTCCTGCATCTAAAAACTCCAAGAAAACCAGAAATTGGGCTCAGGCTATGATAGAGCTCAAAAAAGACTTTGAAAATCAAATGAGGGAGTTAGAAGAAAAACTGGGAAAAGAAAGGAGAGAAATGTAGGAAAAACATGAAAATGAAGTCAGCAGCTTAGTCAAGGAAATCCAAAAAAATGCTGAAGAAAATAGCATGCTAAAAAACAGCTTAGGTCAAATGGATAAAACAGTTCAAAAAGTTATAGAGGAGAAGAATGCTTCAAAAAGCAAAATTGGCCAGATGGAAAAAGAGATAAGAAAACTCTCTGAGGAGAACAAATCCTTCAGACAAAGAATAGAATTCAGGGAGATTGATGAATTTACCAGAAATCAGGAATCAATACTTCAAAACCAAAAAAATGAAAAATTAGAAGAAAATGTGAACTATCTCATTGAAAAAACAACTGATATGGAAAACAGACTTAGGAAAGATAATTTGAAAATTATTGGAATACCTGAAAGTCATTTTCAGGAAAAGAGCCTTGACATCATTTTCAAAGAATTACTACAGGAAAATTGCCCTGATATTCTAGAAGCAGAGGGCAAAATAGAAATGGAGAGAATCCACCGATCCCCCAAGAAAGAGATCCCAAAAAACCAAGCCCCAGGAATATTATAGCCAAGTTCCAGAACTCCCAAGTCAAAGAGAAAATATTACAAGCAGACAGGACGACACAGTTCAAATATCATGGAGCTGCAGTCAGGATCACACAGGACTTAGCAGCAGCTACATTGGAAGCTCTTAGGGCTTGGAATACAATATACCGGAAGGCAAAAGAGCTTAGAATGCAGCCAAGAATGAACTACCCAGCAAGGCTGAATGTCCTCTTCCAGGGGAAAAAGATGGACTCCCAATGAACCAGGGGAATTTCAAATGTTCCTTTTGGAATGGCCAGAGCTGAACAGAAGGTTTGATCTTCAGATACAGGACTCAGGTGAAGCATGGAGGAGACGGGGGGAAATATGAGGGACTTAATGAGGATGAACTGCATGTATAGAAAAATGATACTGATAATATTCATATGAACCATCTCAGTTAATAGAGCAGGTAGAGGGAGCTTTTATAGTTGAAGCACAGGAGAAAGCTGAATCTGAAGATAAAATATGGTGTAAAAATGGAGTCAATAGAAAAAAAGGGAAATGGAATGGGAGAAAGAAAAAGGAGAGGGGGAATAGGCCAAGATATTTCACATAATAAGATTTTTTTTATTACAATGAGCTATTGCTATGATATGGAAGGGGGGAGGCAAGGGGGAATGAGGGAACCTTTGCTCTCATCAGAGATGGCTAGGAGAGGAAACAGCATATATACTCAATGGGATGGGCCATGGGGGAAAAGTGGTCAGACATAACACATTTTCTTTTTTACTTCTTGCAAGGGGCTGGGATTGGAAGGCCTGCCCAGGACCATAGGGCCAGGTGGATTCTGGGCCTAAGGGGTGGTATGGGGGCTCAGGGCTTCTTGGCCCCAGGACCAGGGATCTGTCTGTTGCACCACTGAGCGACCCTACAGCAGAGTCAGAGTGAAAGGAGAGAGAAGATAGAGTACATGGTAGTGGAGAAATAAGAAAGGAGGGAGTTGCGATCAGCAATGGCAACGTTGGAAAAATATGGAAATAACTTTTGTGATGGACTTATAAAGAATGTGATCTACTCAGGACCGAGTTGATGGTGTTGGAACAAAGACTGAAACACATTTTTTGTTAATATTATTTGGGGGAGGGTGCAGGGCAAGTGGGGCTGGGTGGCCAGCCTGGGGCCACATAGCAGGGTGATCATTGGGTGTCTGGGGCCGGATTCGGACCCAGGTGCTCCTGGCTCAAGGGCCAATGCTCTGTCTGCCACCCTGCCACCCCTACTATTATTACTATTTTATTTTATTTTGGGTCTTTTTTTTTCCTTCTTTTTGGTTTTCGCAGGGCAGTGGGGATTGGGTGGCTTGCATGTCACATGGCTGGGTGATTATTGGGTTTTCGAGGCTGGATATGGACTCGGGAGCTCGTGGCTCCACACTGGTGCTTCATCCATTGCATCACCTGGCCATACCTACAATTATTACTATTATTTTTTTTAATTTTAATTTTTTTCTCCCCCTTTACTTTTTTGCCCAAGCAAGTCTATCTATATTCATGGGGGGAGGGGTATTTTGTTTACTTGTAAACAAGTATATTTTATTAATGTAAAGAAAAACATTTGTATAAAATGAGAATAAAAAATAAATTTAAAAAAGAATATTAATAACTTTAAATGAATTAACAATTATACAATGTAGTAATAAATAAGGTAACAGAAAGGTTGAGGTCATCATGGTCTGAGTAGGAATAAGATTATGATTATTATGATATATTAATATGATATATGATATAATAAATTAATATGTCATATATTAATATATTAACACAATATACTATTATTATTATTATATGATTATTAATTAAACTTGTCATCACAAGATTAAAACTTGTAACCATCCAAACTAGATGATTGATGATGAAAATTGTGCACTTTTGTAACCAATGAAATGATCTTAGCTTGCTTGCTTGATGCATACATGATTCTGAGACTATAAAAATAAATCCAAGCAGCTGACAGTCAGTCAACCTGCTCCTGCCTTTACCCATGTTGACTCAACTCATTTTGCCCACTCTATCCCTCCTGTGAGTTTCCAAGGGCCCCACAGAGGCTGGACCCCCACAGCCCTTGGGTTGTGGGGCGGAATGACCAGCTCCCAAGGACTCCGGCATTCCTTATCTCTCAGGATGGCATGCCAGCTCCTGAGCCTCTCCAGGTGGTGGGGCTGTTAGAATAGCCTGTGTTCCCACACAGGTCTGCCCACATGTTCCAGCCAAGATCAGAATTTTACCCCAGACCAAACAATGATTAATAAATCTGAGCATAATTTGTTATAAACAACTTCTTCCAACTCAAAATGACACACAGGATCATCCAGAATCCAATGGACAATGGTATGGGGTGGGGGTGGGGGGCCACTAAAGCCAGTGACAGCACAAGATAACATGGCAAATCATGGAGTAGACACAGGTAATCAACTGCCAGACTGAGTGTTTGGAGATCAGCAGCCTGGAGAGGTCTGAGAAAAGCCCAGGGAAGTCAGAAAGGCCCAGGGTGAAGACTCCGGATGCCTTGATTCATGGGAATGAACTGAACTACAGCAAGGTCCACATGACTGGACAGCACAGACCCCAAGGGGATCCTCAGTAGCTTCAGGCTCTGTCCTGAGAGACCGGAATCCTGAAGACCCAGCCTCTGAACTGCAGATTCAGGAGGGAAAGTGCAGGAATCCTGGGGAGCAGGGGTTGATTGGATCTGTACCTGTCAGGGTTTCCTGCTCCCCCACCCCCCCAGTATTGATTAGGAAAAGGTGCAAACCAAGGACTTGATTGGTCCAGGGCTCGGACAAGTCTCCATCTACACTCAGCATCCTGGGGAGCTTTGCCATGCTAATGTGGCTTCTTCAGAAAAGAGAAGAAAAGGTCCCCCAGGTGAGGTCAGGGCCCCTCCCACTGGGTAGAAGCCTCTGGGCTGGAGGAGTTATTTCCTGCCCTGCTGACCAGATCTGCTTCCATGTAAGGTCAACAGTAGGGGACCTTGGTGAGTATATGTAGAGGAGGTAGTTGTTCTATCCTCGCTGCATTTCCATGCTAGGTTGTTGTTTTAAACTTGATCAAAATGTGCTTTATATTTGGATTCCCTAAAAAGGCATTTCAAAACATTCTCACACAGAATAGGATTTTACAACCTTTTAAAAATAGCATTTTGCCTTAAAACTGATTTAAAAAATATTTGACAAACCCTCTTACATATTTCTGGAGTTATTTTTAAAGAAGTAGAAACAGAGCACAGATTCCTTTCTTTTGATTGTCATTGTACAAGCTCTTCAGGGATCCAGGGAGAGGAGGTAAAGAGAAGTTACGATTTCTAATTCTGCTTTCGTTGACCAAAAATTAAATCAATGAATCTCTAGAAACAATGAAGGTTGTGCTGGATCCTGTTGTTTCAATGAAATAACTTTCATTAGAATCTTGAGAGATTGCCATAAGAAGGAAAAATGGTTCAGATTCTAAAGTGTGAAGTTTCAGCTTTCATTGTCAATCTCTATTAGTAATTTTGTTTTCTCTTAACAAAGAAGATGTGAACAAAGTATCTATTTCCTCAGGGTTTACCAAAAGTAGTTCATTAATTAAATAGTTTAAAAATGATACTTGGCAATAAATGTCTTTAGTGTGTTCTCTACTGCGTATTTTCTTTGAAGGTGGATGGTCAAAATATCTTTCATCTTCAATATGACTACGTATATACTTTTATGTAAATTACTAATAATGTACATATAGTTCAGCACACTCACAGCTCTACCATCCACAACCACATCCCCACAATGAAACAATAAAAAGTTTTCATCAGAAATATCCATGCTTTGTCCAGCAAAACAAACTCCCAGGATAGCCCTAGAACAGGACACAAATCTCCCTTCCCATTTTAAATTGATCCTTAGTTGCCCACAATGCCAAGCCCTTCAGAGGTTCTCTCCAGCAACTTGATAAAAAGAAACAGATTTATTTTCCTGTGCAGACCGGTCAGCCCCATTTACAACATCTACACAGATCTCTACAGACATACATAAAGGAGACTCTCTAAAGGCAACTCAGAATAGAGAAGGCAACTGAACCCATGTTCTTCCTACCCCAGCCCACCCTCCACCCCCCACCCTCCCTGCCCAGCGCTGCCCCAGGCAAAGACCTGAAAGAGACAAGGCAGAAAAAGGGAGAAATGGGGATGGGGGTGGGAGTGCCCACTCCTTGTTCCCTATGGCATCTCTCCAGACTCTTGGGCAGAGGGAAAGGGAGGGGCAATATTTGACCTTCGGTACAGAGAAGAGTCCAGTCCCAGCTGTGGCTGAAGTCACAGATGTGCAGCAAGGGCAAGAGGGACTCAAGGACTGGGTCCCTCTATCCAGATGATTGCAAGAAAGGGATGGAGATCCCAGGCCTGAGAAGCTGGTGATTTGTCTGAAGGAAAGTCAAGGCCTGTACTCAGAAGTCTGAGAACTCCTGGTCTAAAGGGGAAAGGTCTTGGGGTCTGGGGGCCACTAGGACCAATGAGTATCCCTGGAAAAGTTGTCCGAGGCTGAGGAGTTCTGACTTCTGGGTCACAACAAGTCAATCTTAGAGATGCCCAAGTCCAGCCTCTTCCCACTATCACTGCCCCATTTTGTATATAAGGAAACTCCCCCTCTAAATCCATAATCTCATGATGCTATGAAACCCAGAGAGGTTCTGCTGCCCAGTTAGTTACTCAAAGGCAGAATGACCCCAGGACCCATCACTCCACTCCCCATTCCATGTTCTTCCTTTAGTAGAAATCATCCTTTCTCTCGGGACGTTGCCCAATCTGAAGCCATTTGGAGGGGGGCAGAGCAGAAGGTGGACCCTCCAGCCTCCTTCCACTCTCCACTCCACCATGATAAATTGCCTCCCTTGTTTTCCTTGGGTCCATGGGGAAGGGACCTGCTCTGCTCTCACACCAGAACCCAGATGGGGGCAAAAACAAAAGGTGTCAGTCTCCTCCTTGGGGATTGTCCCATGACCTGACTCTGGGTTGGGGAGTAGTGTCAGAGAACTGCCTCATCGAGCAGCCTCAGGGGCATCCGAAGAGACTTGGCTCAGGATGTGTGGAAGGGGTGACCCTGTGTCCCAAGAGGAAGTTTGGGGCCCTGGAAAGAATGAAGGGATTTTATGATGTTGAACTATATGTATTCGTGCATGGGAAGATGATACTGATAACTCATATGATGCTTCTCATTTATTAGAGCAATTAGAAGGGGTATATGTAGATAGACAAGGTACAGGAGGGAGCTGAATATGATGGTATAACATATTATAAAGTTGGAGTCACTGGGTGAAAAAAGGAATGTACTGGGAAAAAGAGAAAGGAGAAGTAAAATGGGCTAAGACACTTCATGTAAAGAAAGCAAAAGAGGCAACAAAGGACTTTTCCAATGAAGTGAAGGGGGAAAAATGAGGGGGAATGAGAGAACCTTCAATCTCATCAGAAATGACTCAGAGAGGAAAAAACATGCACACTCAAAAAAAGGTATGGAAATTTAACTTACCTAGAGAAAAATGAGGAAAGGGATGAAAGGAAGGGGATAGGGGAGGTGGGGGGGTGGGGGGTGTAAGGGATAGAAGATCCTGGGAGAGGGTAGTCAGATACAGCCCACTTTTGAGGAGGGATAGGGTGGAAGGAGAAACAGAATAGAATGAATTGGGGAGAAATAGAACAGAAGGAAGTACAGCTAGCAATAGCAACTGTGGGGAAAATATTGAAGCAGCTTCCCTGACGGACTTATGGTAAAGACAGCGATCCATCCCAGAGACAGAGCTGTTGGTAAATAAACACAGACTGCATCATACTTTTTTTCTCTCACTTTATTTTTCTTGAAATTTCTCTAAGTTTGTTGAGGGGAGGGGAGATTATCTTTACTTTTACAGAAAAATTATTATGGTAATGTGAAAGTAAATGAATAAATGGTTTAATTTTAAAATTTGTTTTTAAAAAGAGTGATACCTTCAGAGTCAGAAGATATGTGCATTCAGGATACCCATGATGAAATTGCATGGAGCCCTGGACTTGCCTCATTAGGAGATCATACAGAAAGGACTCTGTAACCCCAAGCACTTAACCCCTTGTAGGATCTATCTGACTCTTGTCTCAACTATTGGATAGAGCACGGTGCAGTGGAAAGAACCGGACCTTCCACATCACCACCTTTGTGACTAGCAACAAAGTCCCTTGCCTACTCAGAACCTCTTTTTCCTCTTCTATTGAATGAGGGAGCTGACCTGGAGGACCAAATCTGTCCCACTCGTTTTTACCTGTATTCTCCCAAGTCAATAATAAACTTCATTCTTTCCTCTTCTCCCCACTCCTCACCCCTGCACCATGGCTTACTCAACCCTTGCTAGGCCAGATCTATAATGTCCACAGGCCTCCCTCTCAAAGCCTCAGAGAGCCAGGAAGAGTCCCAAGCCAAAAAAGCTAATGAGGTAACTTTGGAGAATTCTCCCAAGCTGCCCTGAAGGTTAATGTGGGTTGGGGTGAGTCTGGAGAAAGGAGGTAGTACAGAGATGCAACCAGAGGGGCAGACAAGATGCCAGACTCCCCTAGAGAGAGGGACACCAAGGGCCCATTGAGTTCTGCAGCTCTGGGGAACAAATCCTGCAGCAGCCTGTGGGGAGGGAGAGGGAGAGGGTGTGTCTGAGCAAGGCCCCGGAGACCAGAGGAACCAAGGCCGGCTACCCCCATCCCCACATTAAGAGAACACAAAAGGGGTCACCCAGACCCAGAAGGAGGGCAGCATATAAACCATATCCCCCAGCCTCAAACCAGCTTCCTCCTGACTGACAGCCCTTTCTGTATCACCTCCTCTTGCCTCATCCCTCCATCCAAACAACTTTCATGATCCTTCATTTGGAGGGAGCTTTGGCTGAGTCTCCTGAAACATGGAGCTAAGAAAGTGGTCAATGATCAATCCATGGACATCCCAGGAAAGCTGAGCATCAGAGCAGAGGGGGCCCCTTATCCCCACCCAAGCCTGAGGCATCTTCTAAAGCCTCTGTCCCATGTTGTCATTCAGGAGAAGCCATAGAGGGAAGACAAGATTATGGAGTAAAGGAAGATCATGGGTTCTTGGTGGGCAGGGTCTACTTGATTCCCTTTGCAAACCCCTGTGCAGTTTATTGTGAGTTCGACCAATTGGGACCCTTAGATTAATTTGAACCCAGGACCCAGATCTAGAAGCCAGTGGGTTGTTAACCCCTAATAACCTTGGCTCCCCCAGTGGGGTGAATGACATTTACCTCTAGTCACAGAAATGACTAGGGAGGAACAGTTTGGTCAACCTAGGAAAGAGTTCAGTCAACTTTCCCTGGCTTTCCAAGGCCACCTGATCTATCACTCTCAATGTCAGTCTATAAATGGGTATTAATATACTGTGCCAGAGGTCTGCCAGGTGGTGAAATGATAGAGTGACCTGCATGAAGACCAGAAGACTTGGTGGTCTCTCTGAGTTCAAATCTGGCCTCAGCCACTGTTTGACCCTGGGTGAGGCACTTCACTGTAGTTGCCTCAGTTTCTTAAAATGAACAGGAAAAGGAAATGGAAAATTGGTCCAGGGTCTTTGCCAAGAAAATCCCAAATACTATCTTGACAACTGTAGGACAACTATGTGTGTGGGATATACACTAAGGTCTATGCATACAAAGAAACATAAAATCCACTCCCTGGCCTCAGGTAGGTCCCAGTCTAATGGGGGAGACAAGAAGGAAAAGACTGCACAAAGAAGCTCTCAGTGGGGTGAGCAAGAAGGCTCTAGAATTCAGAGGCATCAGAACAGACTTCTTGCAGAGGATGTTAGTTCGGACTTGAAGAAGTCAAAGAAGCCAGGAGCAACCAGAGCAGGGAGAACATTCCAGGCCTGGAGGCAACAGAAAAGGTCCCAAGCTGAGAGGTCTCTTGTCTTGTTGAAGGAGCAGCTCAGAGGCAGGTGTCATGGAGGGAAGACCTGGGGGCTTTGAGAAGACTGAGGAGGGAGCAGGGGCTGGGGATGAAGGGTTTGAAGGAAAACAGGATTTTGTCCTGGATCCTGGAGGTGACAGGAGCCACTGAGGTTTATTGTGGGGAGGAGGAATGACCTGGTCAGACCCTGTGCTTTAGGAAAACCCCAGTGGTGACTGAATGGAGGCTGGACTAGAGTAGAGAGACTTGTGGCAGGGATTCCATGGGACTCTGCCTAACCCCAAGGCCCAGACCAGAGGCCAGTGGTCAGGTTGCAGGAAGATGAGGCTCAAAGTTTCTTCACACACAGAGCTTCCTGAGCAGGAATGTGCCAACTTTGGAGGTAATGAGCTCCCCATGACTGCTGGTGTGCAAAGAGAAGTTAGATGCCAGAGATTTTGTTCTTCTAGCAGGGGTTGTATTGGATAAGCTCAGAGTTCCCTTCCAAGGGACCTTCTGTTGACCTAGGATCCTAATGGGAAAAGAGCAAAGTCCTTGGGCTTTTGGGTGTTTTCTTTGCTCTCACTTTAATGTTGGTTCTGGGCTGGTTTTCACTTTTTAATTTAATCCTCATTTAGAAGCTTTGCTAGCGCTCCCCCTGTTGACTCCAGATGGACCTGTATGGCCAGGGAGTCGAAGCATGGCAGCCTCACTCCCTTATGAGCCTCCAGAGCTACCTGAGAGATGAAGGGACAGGCTCAGAGAGGGGAAGGCATTTGTCTTAGGACAGTCAGTTCTAAGAGGTGAAAGAGGAAAGGGCTGATTTCAGTCTCCTGACTCCAAACACAGGCTCCTTTGCAAAGAAACAATCTCATGCATGTAAAGAGCTCATTTTGGCTCACTCCTCCAACTGTCCCTTGAACAGGCTAGTTGGATCCTAAGTTCAGAGAATCATTGCATCATAGACATAGGGCTGGAAAGGACCTATAAGTCCCTTTTCTTTTCCAGATGAGGAAACAGGCAACTGAACTTCTGTCTTTCTGATTATGTGCCCAACCCATTGTGTATTATCTTTCCCAAGTCTCTTTGAGGCTGGTGACTTTTGTTCTGCTCTGGAGTCTAGGGGCAATAACCTTGAGGGGTTGGGTTTGTTGCAGCTCCACAAACTCCATAAAATATTCTCCTCGTCATGAAATCGCTAGTAGAATGCTGATTTTAAATGACATTTACTTAGGAATGATTGTGACAAAACAATCTCCTTCCCAAATTGGGGGTGGTGGAGGGAGGGATTCCTTTGTCCCTCCCAGGTGGCCCTAGACAGTGGGAGTGCCCTGGGAGCCAGAGCGCCTCGCCTGGGGCCGAGGCGCGAGCAGGCCAAGAAGGGGCGCTGCAAGTCGGTCTCCAAGAGCAAGGCGGGGGGGACCCCAGTCTGTAGAGGAGCACCCCGAGGTGGCCTACGGCGCCCTCGTTCAACTGCTCCCGCTGGCGGCTGGGCCAGCCAAGGGACTGGACGAAGGCGCAGATCTCCCCTCTCTCTCTTCCTTTTTCTCCTGAATCCAGACTGCCCGCACGCACTTTCACGATTGCACCTCCGGGGCTGGAGAAAGAACACCTGCCCGGCCTTTGTGCCCACCGTGCGGCAGGGGTGCTGAAGGAACCGCCTTCAAACGAACAATGCGTCTCCCCGAAATATTCCGGTGGGGTTGTGCGGGGGGTAACCCCGGGGGCCACTCTTGCCTGGGCCTTTCTCCCCGATGCTTCAGCGCGCGCTTAGGACCCTGGGGTGTCTCCTGGGCTTCCTTAAGTCCCCATTTCCGAAGCCGCGGCTTGCGCTTTGCTCTCTCTGCTTGCTCCAGAGGCGAGTTGCAGGGGTCCGGGCGCTGTTGGGGGGTGGCTTTGCTTTAGACGCCCCCCGCCCCCCGTGGTCCTCCACAGCGCGGCTCCCCTGATCCGCGGCGCTATCTGTCAGCGGCCCCTGTTAATTAGGAAACGCTATGGCTTGTGTTTGAAACTGCAGGCTTTGACCTGCCCTGTTCCTTAAGAAATCCAGGCCATTCAGATTCGGGGGCTTTGCGCTGACTTCGCTCTGGTTAAAATAGTAATAGGCGCTTGAAAACGAAGTAAAAGTGATGGGAAGCGGTAGTATTGCCTATAAGTCCCACGTCTTCTGGACTGGAGGAGCCTGGGAAGGCTGGTAGATTACCAGAATTTTCTACAACCGCACCAGCGAGACTCCAAATTAGAATGGCTTCGCCACCTCTTTGTTCCTTGTGCCGGACTGTGCCACATTAGGAAGAAAGACCCTAAAGCTGCCGGTTCCGGGGCGTTCAATTTCGACCCCTTTTTTGTTCCTCTGTGGCCAGCAGCGTCTTTGCTAACTTGACCGAGAACCCTAGGAAAGAAGGAACCAGGAGCGGCTGGTCCGGAATTGGGGAGGTGCGGGGCGATAAACAAAGCGCAAGCAAGCGCCCCAGCTCATTTGGTTTAGGAAAAGGGGTCTCTCCCTATCCTGCGAGCGATGAGAAATTGTGCAAAACCCTCTTAGTCAGTGATACTTCACCTGGCGAATTCAGGGCTCAAGAAAGAAAAGCAAACACAGAACACGGAATACACCGGGGAACCCAACGGACTGGTCACCTAGCAAAGAAGCAAAGGAAGGAGGACGTTGCTGGTTGCTGTCCACCAGGTGTGCGCCCTGGGCATTCTGTTGGCTTCCTATGGCGGCAGCGGGGGGGGGGGGGGGGGGGGGGGGGCATGGTTTATCCACTAGTATTCTTTGCGAATGTGAAGGCAAGACATTAATATCTTCTCTTGCATGTGGTAGCTAATCATTGTAATTTCAGAAAACAGAAACACAAAAAGGACATCAGCTAAAGTAGGGGCCTGCCCGCCTCAGGGCCTTTGAGGAGGCTAATGTGAATGATTAAATGGGTGCTTCTGGAGGAAGAAGAACATGGTTTTTTTTCCCTCAAAAAAGTGCAAAATATAATAATAATAATAATAATAATAATAATAATAATATAAACGGCAGGAACACATGAGTTCTGTTTGCTGGAATAAACATAGATGTGGGGATTTCTCTATTTTTTAAAAACCTTCTGTTACAGTATTGATTTATAAGAAATATTGTTGCATTTAAAATAACTTCGTCTGTCCATATGTGGGTATTTTTTGGAAACGATGTCTACTACTGTATTCTCTTCTCTGCGCATTAGCCTTAGGGGCAATCGTTACTCCTGCCAAGGAACCTTTACACAGACATGAAGAGGCAAAAACATCCTCATTCTTTGGGGAGAGATGAAGAAAGAATGAGGATGACAACTCTTTGAGAGTATAACTATCATGATTGGGTAACTCTCCGTGGTCTAGGGAATACAAAAGTAAGACTTTTAAATTAATCCCAAACCATTATTTACAGGAAACAACCAGCCTGTGTAAAGAGAGTCCCATTGGCAGTTATCAATAATTTAAAAGGTTTTTGGGGGGGTTTTTTGAGGTTTTTTTCCGCAAGGCAATGGGGTTAAGTGGATTGCCCAAAGCCACAGAGCTGGGTAATTATTAAGTGTCTGAGGCCCCTGCTCTATCCACTGCCACCTAGCGGTCCTAGAGAAGGCTTCTTGTGGGATTTTAGTGAGAAGTTGAGGAACACGGGGAGGGTGAAGATGAATGGAGATAAGAGGGCGGGAAGAAATGTGGGGGAAAGGTCCAGACCAGCCTGAGGTCGCCCCAAATTCCTCTGAATACCTCTGAGCCACAAACAAGTCCTGCATCTGCAGAGGGAAAACTTAGCAGGTTGACAGGAAAGCTGGGATTCACTTGAGGAGAAAGGATTGCAGCCCAGGTGAGCAGCCTGGTAGCAATGCTGGAGCAGGTCTTGGTAGGCACAGAACCAATGGGCAGTAGCAGAGGCAGGGGCAGGAGGAGAGGCAGACGCAGAGGCAGAGGCAGAGGCAGCTTTCGGAGATCTTAACCAAAAGACTGTAAGGAGGGTGAACAACTGGTCAGGAAGAGGTTTCAGGAGGTCTTTTTATTGCTCCACATGAAGGGGACCCTTCTCACAGATCCAAGGTAGAAAAGGGAGCTTGTGGTCCCCCCAGAGCAGAGCGGCCCGGACATCAGAGACAGCTCTTCTCGGGGCATCACAGTCTTGGAAGAACTGCAATTTTCAGGTCCCTAGAAGCTTCTCTGGAGCTTGGGCCCAGGTCGTCTATCCCAGAAGTGGAGCCCACTTTAGGAAAGAGTTAAAAATCAAGAAGTGAATTCAGATGGGGAGGACATTCCAGGTATTGGGAGGAGGGGGTTGCTTGTTGCTTGTCCTTCATTCTGGAGAATAGTCATGACATCAGGGCTTCGATGTCATGACATGGAATTGGATTGGATTCATGTCACCAAAAGGTCAAAAAGGTGGGTGGGTGGTTTAAGGAGGAGAGCAAGGAGGCAAATGGAAAGTAAAGCTGCTATGGAAGGAAGGACCCTCCAGCTGGGTGCCAGCATCCTCCAGCATGGGAGGTAGGGAGAGCATGCCTTCCAGAGGGTATGGGATATAGGAAGCAGGGAAGTATGGTTTCCATAAGGATTGAGAGAATTTGGATCTCCCTGGAGATTGAGAGTTATTTGAAATTTCTGGAGTGGTTAAGATTCATTTTCTCAGTTAAGTTTGCTTTCTGGAAAGGATCCTTATCAGTACTCTACTGCACAAAAGTGTAAGTCAGAACTATAGTCACAAACCTCACTTTCTCCTTCTCTGGCTCCAGGACTGGAGATGGCCCTAGAGGCAATGGGAGACCTAGGCCATTTTAAACTAAGGTCTTTAATAGCTCTCTCAGGTTGAGGGAGGCAGCCCCTATTCAGTGATTAAGGCTAGGTAGGTATGAAATAAATGAGGCAAAGATTGAACCTTGTCAAAAAATAATCAAAACAGAAGCAATTTTTATTTACATTCACTCTTAGCCAAGCAATATTCAAACTGTGACCTAGTAAGGCTTGACCTGGGGACCCATCCTTGGCTAATCAGTGAAAGTCTGAGTGAGTAGAGACCTGCAAACGGCAAGATTACCTGCCAGGTGTGTTAATCAAGATTTAAACTAACAACCTTTGTGTGTAGTAGGAACTGCCTCACTGCTGGCCAACATAGCTTCCCTCCCATCTCTTCCCCTTATCTACCCTCCCATCTTTTCCCCTCCCCTTCCTTCTTCTTTCTACTGCCCATTCCTCCCTTCTCTCTCCCCTACCCTTATAATGTCATTATAGGTTAGGAAAAAAAAATTAGTGTGAGCTGAACTGTGGAGGCTGAAATGAATATGGGGTGACCAATTCCCATGAGATCTAAATGATGAGGGGAAATGAGGTGGGAGAAACACAAAGTGGATCACAGGGTCTGTCTCCTTTAATATGTGATTGCTGAGATTTTGAGACAATACTTCTAATTGCAGGGCTAAGGGGTCAGAGGGAACAATTCTCTGCTCTTCACTGCCAAAATATTTGCTTGTTCTTAGCATCCCCCAGTTTTGCTCCTGTCAACCATGATCTGGATCAGAAAGGGGAATCACTGGCCAGCTTCCCACAGCAGCCCTGCTCTGTATTTGAAGCTCACATTCATCCTCCATCTGTCTTCATTTCTTAGCTCAGGTAAGTTGACTTTGGTCTCTGCCATTGTGATCTCCCACTATTCACTGATGTTTGAATTCCATTCATCAATTCAAAAACCATTCATTTGGCCCTGTTGCACACAAAGCCTTGTGTTTGAATATTATAAAGTGAAAAGTTTAGACAAAGCACAGACTCAGATCTCAGGGTCATTTTGGCCCTCCTAGACATCTTCTTCAATATTGGCAATATAGAGTCAGAGGATGGGAAAGTTGGAGAGGATCTCACCCAGTTAGTCCCTTATTGTTCCAGACTCATGGGGAGACACATTGGAAACAGAAGCATCTCTCACAACAGGAATTCACGCTCGTCAGGAAAGAAGATGAAGACATTGTTCAATTTAATTATTGAACTCTTGAAAGGGAGGGAATTTGTTATTTTGTACAAAATATGAGGGCTGGGGCGGCTAGGTGGAGCAGTGGATAAAGCACCGGCCCTGTAGCCAGGAGTACCTGGGTTTAAATCCGGTCTCAGACATTTAATAATTACCTAGATGTGTGGCCTTGGGCAAGCCACTTAACCCCATTGCCTTGCAAAAAAAAAAAATTTAACAAAAAAGCAAAATATGACGGGTGTATGAGAGCATATGGAAGAGGTTTCAGGTATCTCCATTTGATTAGAAGGATAGAGGATCCATCTGAATTAGGGACATTTTATTTCTCTCTACTATACTAATAGAGCAAAATTCATATTCATAATATAGGAAAACTAGAGGATATTGCTGGGCACTCCCCAAAGTGACTTTTGAGAATACAAGCTTACAACCAAGAAACTGATGGAAATTCCAAAATATTTTTAGCTCCAAGTAACGCTGTTCTTTGGACCAGGGATCCTGAGTCACCATACTTAACCAGGCAATTAACAAAAGTTGCCTGAATGTTCCAAGATAAGATTGATCATTTTTTATTGTGGTGATGCAGAGCTTATTGGGCATGTTTGGTTCCAGAGAACTATCTAACTGGGGGATAGAAAATCCCTCAGCTTCTATGAAGTAGTTAAATAAGAGTGTATGTCCACAAACCCATTTTGGGTGCCTCCCTCCTATTCCTACTCCCCCAAATCCTAACAAGTTTTCAGCACTTGTTTGGCAGTTAGAACAAAGCCATAATCTTACTACTAAGATCACTGTTGTTTGTCCCTGAAATAAATCTAAGGAAAAGAATTTATAGAAGCAGAGGGAATATGTTTATGCATTTGTAAGGCAAAGTTTTCAGCAAGAGTTGAACATTTATGGCCAGATCTTCCTGGAATCCCAATCAATAGTATAGAGATTCACAGAGCATTAAACCTGGGATTGCCTTTACCCATCCTCTGATCCAGTCTCCAACTCCTGCTTTATTTTTTATTTTTATTTATTTAATTTTAATTGATAGAAAATAACATAGTATAATAAAAAATTATTGCACATGAAACTGCAGATCTAATATGTAAAATAAAACCTCCTATACTTTTAAAAAATATAATAATGTTATCACATTTTTTCTTCCCTTCCCTACTAGAAATGGCTACCATTAGACAGAAATGTATATGAATATATATTTTATATAAAATATATATATATATAAATTTTATATTTATATATTTTTTAATTCATATATAAATATATATTTTTATATAAATATATACATAAAAATATATGTATACATACTTATGTCAGGTACTACAGACTCCAGGGCCGGTGCTTTATCCACTATGCCACCTAGTTGCCCCTTTGTATTTCATTTTCAAAGAAAACCATGACATCAGGAAGACGATGCTATAGCAGAAGCATGAATTGGATTTGAGTGTGGTGGTGGGGGTACTGTGCTAAATCACCAGTCTCACTTTCTCCTCCAGAGACATCTGTGTCTAGTCACCAGATATGAGTCAAGATTACTGGAGTTGGTCATGGAAGAGAGGCAATCAGGCTCAAGTGACTTGCCCAAGGTCATACAGCTAGTAAATAGTAAGTGCCTGAGGGTGAACTCCCACCTTCCTGACTCCAAGACAGTGCTCTATCCACTAAGCCACCTAGCTAACCTATGTATCTATACATATATATGAATTTATATATAAATATTTCCATACCTCCTATTATCAGGTCTCTCTCTGGATTTAGATAGTGTCTTTCTTCAGATGTTCTTTCAACTTTTTTGGGGAGTCAAAATGACTTCGCCAAAGTT
Organism: Macrotis lagotis; assembly: GCF_037893015.1. Classification (NCBI taxonomy): domain Eukaryota; kingdom Metazoa; phylum Chordata; class Mammalia; order Peramelemorphia; family Peramelidae; genus Macrotis; species Macrotis lagotis. The sequence continues at coordinate 86,209 of NW_027422384.1, forward strand.
GTTCTTAAAACAATATTGTTGTTACTATATAGAATGTTCTTTTCATTCTGCTCACTTTGCTCTTCATTATTTTATGCAAGGCTATCCATATTTTTCTAAGATCATGGAGTTCATCATTTCTTATAGCTCAGTAGTATTCCATTATAATCATTTATCACAACTTTTCAATCATTCCCCAGTTAATGAGCATCCCTACAATTTCCAGTTCTTTGTCACTACAAAAAGAACTGTTATAAACATTTTTGAACATATAGGCTATTTTCCTTTTCCCCTAAACACCTTTGGAAATACACCTGGTGGCAATATTGTTGGATCAATGAGTAAAGGAAGTTCAATAAGTTGCCATATTTCCTGATTGCTCTCCAAAATGGTTGACTCAATTCACAATTCCACCAATATTTAATTAGTGTTCCAATTTTTCCACATTCCCTCTAACATTTGTCTTTTTTCTTTTCATTCATTTTAACTAATCTGTTGGGGGTAAAATGATATCTCAAGATTTTCTTAATTTGCATTTCTCTCTTTTATTTGTTGCTTGTTTTTTTGCAAGGTATTTGGGGTTAAGTGAGTTGCCCAAGGTCACACAGCTAGGTAACTATTAAGTATCTGAGACTGAATTTGAACACAGGTTCTACTCACTCCAGGGCTGGTGCTCTATTCACTACACCACCTAGTTGCCCCCTTTTGTATTTCTCTAATCAGTAATGATTTAGAGCATTTTTTAAATATAATATTAGTTGTTTTGATTTCTTCATCAGAAAACTCCCTGTTCATATCTGTTGACTATCAACTGGGGAAAGAATCATTAATGTTTTATATTATCATACTACTACATATTATTATATATTGTACAAACTTCTTTATATATTTGAGATATAAAACTTATCTCAGAAAATGTCTATCTCTTCCTCTTCCCCCATTGCTTTCTTTCTAATCTTGGCTACATTTATTTTATTTCTACAAAATCTTTTTAATTTTAATGCAATCAAAATTATTCATTTTATATGTCACTGTTCTCTATATCTTGTTTATTCATAAATTGTTCACCTATCCACAAGTCTTATAAGTAATATGTCCCGACTTCTTTAAATTTTCTTGAAATAGATGCCTTTATTATTAGGTCATGTATCCATTTTGACCTTATCTTATTAAATGGTGTAAAATATTAGTTTATGTCCAATTGTTTTGCTATATTGCTTTTTTACTTTTCCCAACAATTTTTGCCAAACAGTGAATTCTTATCCCCAAATATAAATCTTTACACTTCTCAAAAACTAAGTTATTATTTGTTGCTTTGAATTACTTGTCTACTCTGTTCTATTGTTCTTCCTTTCTGTTTCTTAAATAATACTATAGAGTTTTGATAATTACGGCATTAAAATATAGTTTAAGATCTGGTATTGTTAAACCTCCTTCCTTTGCCTTTTTTTCCCATTAGACTTTAACATTCTTGACTTTTTATTCTTCCAAATGAATTTTGTATTATTTTTCCTAATTCAGTAAAAATAATTTTTGTTAATTTAATTGGGATTGCATAGAATACACCAATTAGTTTAGGAAAAATTGTCATTTTATTAAATTGGTCCTGACTATCCATGACTTCTCCAATTATATATATATATATATATGTATATATATATATATGTATATATATATATCTTATTTTATTTTTATAAAAAGATTTTTAAGAGTTTGTTTATATAGTTCCTCCATTTGTTTTGGCAAGTGTATTCCCAGGTATTTTATCTAAAGATAGTATTCAAAGTTTTGAATGTGAAGTGGATGAACTAACACATAAAAAGGAAACAGATAAAAGAAGGATTAAAAAGTTGATTAATAAGTTGATTAAAAAAACACATTTAAAAATGAGAGATACACACAGAACTAAAGTGGAAGTTAGGAGAAGAATTTATTATACTTCAGCTGATGCAACAAAGACAGGTATCAATTATGATCTTAGAATAATTTATGGCTAAAATAGATTAATTAAATGTGATAAATAAAATAATTACATTTTGATAAAAGTTATCATAAACAATGAAGCAATATCAGTGTTTAACTTATATACACCTAATACTTTAGCACATATTTTTTTAAAATGTTAAATGTAAAAAAAAACTTATCTTTTTGTCTGATCTTGTTATCTCTTATACTTTATGTGTCTTCCTTAAGGATGTGATTTCTCTCCCATCACACTCAATTTGGATCATTGCCATGACATGGAAACAATGTAAAGAATGACAAATTGCTTTCTATGGAGGTGGGGGGAGGGAAGTAAGATTAGAGGAAAAATTGTAAAACTCAAAATAAATAAAATCTTTAAAGAATTAAAAAAGTTAAATGTAATACAGGTAGAGATAGGTGGTAATACTAATAAAATTGTGGGACTTAAATAATCACCTCTCAGAATTAGATGAATCTATCAAAAACATATGAAAGAAGTTAAGAAAATGACAGAATTTTAGATGAACTAGATATGATAAATATCTGGGGAGAGCTGAAAGGAAATGAAAAGAATATATCTTGTTTTCAGTAATTCATGGTACCATTACAAAGACTGACCATATATTAAGACTAGAATGAATTTATACTTAAAAATGTAAAAGCAAAAATATTAAAATTATCCCTTTCGGATTGTAGCTAGATCCTTGAGGACAGGGACCCTGCCCTCAAGGACTCTAATATCTTGATCTACTGTCGGTTCATAAGAGAACACAAGCACAAAGGATCCCTTGAAGCAAAATTTAATAATTTGCTCAGGAAAAGTGGGAGATGATTAGTAGAGATCATACTAATTGACTAACAAAGGGAAACAGGGTAAGTTTCAATAGGAGAATCTGTCCCTGCCTCCACCAGCCTGTTGCCAGATGATGAGTTGTTGGGGTCTTTGACCTGCTACTTTACTAGGGAAAGGGTTGAGAAAGTGAACTAATGGTATAGGAATTGCCAGTAAGGCTGAAGGGGAGAAAGCAATTCTCATTTGCAGGGATAATCTGGAAATGAGGGTAATTCAGGAATTTTGTAGATAAAAGAATTTTCTCAAGCCTGTGTTTAGCCATATAAGGACAGAAGAGAATTTTCCCATGTCTGCATTTCTACACCTAAAAGACTTCTTATAGGCATAAACTCTCTTACTAAATTATAGTTTTGCTCCATCAAGATTATAATGCAATTAAAAATATATTTAATAGGGGAAGCTAGATGGTGCAGTGGATAGAGCCCCAGTTCTTAAGTCAGGAGGACCTGAGTTCAAATCCAGCCTGACACTTAATAATTGCCTAGCTGTGTGACCTTGGGCAAGTCACTCTTAACCCCATTGCTTTAAATAAGTACATTTTTTTTAAAATCCTATAAATGTTCAAAGGATATGGAAAAAGCAGTTTTCCGATGAAGAAATTAAAAATAATCATATGAAAAAATCTTCTAAATCATTATTGATTAGAGAAATGCAAATTATAACAACTCTGAGATATTACCTTACACCTCTCAAATTGGCCAATATGACTTAAAAAGAAAATGATCACTGTTTGGAGGGGATGTGGGAAAATAGGGGCAGTAAAACATTGTTAGTGGAGTTGTGAATTCCATTCTGCAAAGCAATATGGAATTATGTCTAAAGGGCAATACAATGTGCATATTCTTTGATGCAGTAATAGCATGACTAGGTCTGCATCTCAAAGAGATCACAAAAAGGGTAAAAAATCCATATGAACAACAATATTTATAGAAACTCTTTTCATTGTGTCAAAGAATTGGATATTGGGGGATGTCCATCAACTGAGGAATGGCAGAACAAATTGAGGTATATGAATATGATGGACTATAATTGCTCTTTAAGAAATCATGAGGGACTACAGAAAAACACACACTCACAGCAACATTGACTGATGATTAACTTCTATGGATTTGTTCCTCTCAGTAGTACAATAATCAAAGACAATTCTGAAAGATTTCTGGTGGGAAATGCTATCCAGATCCAGTGAAGGAACTGTGGAGTTTAAATGCACACCAAAGCTTACTATCTTCAATTTTTCAAAAGTTGTCTTATGTATTATGTTTTATTTTCTTTTTAATGTTTTTGCCATTTTGATTTGATTCTTCTTTTACAATATAATGAAAATGGATATATTTGACATAGTTTCTGTCAGGGGAGGGGGAGGGAAGGAAAGGAGGGAGAAAAATGTGAAAATCAAAACAAAAATATATAGTTGAAAAACTAAATAAAAATTAAAAAAAGAAATTCTAGCAATAACAAAAAATGGGAATAGGAAATGAGATGATTCCTATCCCTTTTTGCAGATGGTATCATGATATACTTGGAAAATCTCAAAGGCTCAACAAGTTAATTGAAACAATGAATAATTTCATTAGAGGAGCAGGATATAAAGTAAATTTACATAAATTATCAACACTTATATATCATGAACAAAACTCTGCAAGAAGAGATAGGAAAAGACCTCCAATTTAAAATCACTCTAGACAGCATAAAATCCCCCATACTCATTTTTGTGAGCAAGGCACCAGAGCTTTAGACTGCTTGGGATTTACTTAGCATGAAATGATAGACACAGGATAGGAATCTAAGTTTTCTGATTTTCAGTCAAGAGCCTCCCAAGATCCTCCTTTCTCTGTCTAACAGGACTCTGTCCTATATAGAGGGAAGAAGAGGCTCTAAGTGAGGTCTGAAAGGCTTCTCTGGGGAGGTTCCTTCAGGGGCTCAACAAAGCACTTTCCAGACTCTCCCTCTTCCCCAGCAAGGGCCTCACATGTGCTGGTGATGAAGACAATCCCTGGACCTGAAGGAAAGTCCCTGCTGGGGAGGCAAGAGCAAGAGGGAAAGGTCTGGAGCCAAACCTCAGGCCAGGCCAAATCAGGAGCCAGAGCTTCTCATAGAGATGTCCCAGACCAGGTCCTGAGGAAGACAGGCACCTGGAAGGAGGTTTCAGCCACAAAGATCTGCCAGGGTTCCAGGAAACCCAGGAGCAGCAGTATCAGTGAGAGGTTATCTGCCTCCCAGCAGCTCTACCCTTGCATCCCAGCACTGACCACTCCCCACTCCTGCCTCCCTCTGATGGGCAGATGACTGAGGATGCTGTTGTCCATCCTAGGACCTCACCTCTTGAACTATGTGTGTATGAGACTGTAAGAGCAAAGACCCTCCTCAGATGCAAGGGTCCATCACTTCTGACCCAGACCCACCCAAGAAAATAAGAAATTGGAAGGTGTCATTGAGGACACAGCTATTTTTCCCCTTCTGACTAAGAGACAAAAGGTCCAGCTAATTGTAAACTCTATATCAAACAACTGCAGGGAGATTCTCCCGAGACACAAACAGCCAATGGGAAAAGAAAGATCATAACAGTTTTAGAAATGGAACAGACCCCAAAAGATCATGATTTCAAGGTTCTTATTTTTTTGAAGAAACAGAGGCCCAGAGAGGTTCAGTGATTTGTCCAAGGTCACACAGCTCTTATATTATATTCTCTTCTGTGTCTAGCCCTCCCCAGGATGGCATCAGTACAGAAATGCCTGAGAAGCCCCCCACATTTCCATCATCACCCTCCACCTTCTCCCCCACTGAGCCACATGACTCTGTCTCATTGGGGTCTCTCCAGCACAGAATGAGAACAAATACAATGCCAGCCTAGAAGCCTGGCCTTCCTCTGTTTAGTGAGTGATCTCTGAGCAAACTCAGTGGAGGGGCAGAGGCCATAGGTCCCCCATAGGGCTATTGACAAGAGCTCTTGTCTTCCTGCCTTCAACCCCAAACTTTCGGCCCCTAATCAGCTGTTCTGCCCCTCTGAATATATCAGGTGATGATGACGATGTTTGACCTTCATTTTAAAGAAGGACATGACATAAGTGAGGTGATGTCATAATAAACACATGAATTGTATTTGATCAAGGGACTGCTGTGCCAAGTCCCCAACCTCACTTTCTCCTCCAGAGACAACTGGGTCAAGTGGCCAGATGTGAATCAGAATGATTGAAGATGGCTGTGAATTTGAGGCAATCAGAGTTAAGTGACTTAACCAAGGTCACACAGTTAGTGAGTGTCTGAGCCCCCCACCCCACCCCCATCCTCTCTACTCCAAGGCCAGTGTTCCATCCACTGAATCCCAGCTGCCCTTGAGATATATACAGGATAGTAAAAGGAAGAATGTCTGATCCCCTTCTCATAGATATATCATAGTATGGAGAGTGATTTCCCCAAAGGGGAAGCAAAGCAGCCCCTGGGTAGTAACACACACAAAGAGCCTCATGATTCTGGGGCTCCCCCTTCCTGCTCTGTAAGTCACTCTACCTCAGTGGTCTCTGATTCTCTTCTCTTTTGTTCCTGCTTCTCCACACAGGAACATTCATGGTATCTGGTCCTCTGGTCCAGCCTATCCTGGCCTTTGTGGGTGAAGATGTCCTGCTCTCCTGTCACCTCTTCCCTAAGATGGATGCTCGGGGAATGACTGTAAAGTGGGTCAGTGGCCCCCTGGTTGTGGTCCTGTACCGCAGGGGACAGGAGGTGGAGGATGTCCAGGCTCCTCTATTCCAAGGGAGGACGAAGCTGCTGAGGCAGGACATGGCAGAAGGGAAGGTGACCGTGATCATCCATCAGGTCCAGCTCTCTGACTCTGGCCAGTACACGTGTTATTTCCAGGCAGGCACCTTTCATAATGAAACCAGTTTTGACCTTCAGGTAACAGGTAAGTCCTACCAGGGTCATGGGGTTTCTCTAGATCTAGATGGGACCTTCAGTCATTGGCATTGGCCCAGATCTTTAGAAGGTGTAAAGGACTTTCCATACATTGCTTTCCTAGATCCTCATAACAGCTTGTGGATTAGTCTTTCTGCCACAATGACTCTCAGGTCCCCTGACTGGAGGTTGGTTCTGTTTTCTTTAAGCCCCTCAGGCTTTTATGGTACATTTAATGGGTCTGGGGATATCCAGCCTCTCTGTCATTGACTCAAGCCGGCACCAATAATGTTCCCCTCATTTTAGCCCTTTCCGGGCCCTTATTCCATGGAACCACTTAAGAGCCAGATTAGTTTTATACAATGATACTTAAAGCAGTGTCATGAGAACAAATGTACAAAGGACACTTTCCTGGACACCTGAGGACATCATCCCTCCCCACACCTCAGTCTCTGCAGAGTTGGGGGTGGAGCAGGTTCCCATCGCAGTTGAACCTACTTCCTGCATAGTTTAGTCCCCCCACACTTCAAGTCCAAAGCCCCCTGGACTCCATGCACAAATCTCCCATCTTCTTGGGGCTTCCTTCCTGGGCTGGCAGCCACACTGGATTCTTCCCTGCAGGTTCTCCAGGGCTTGAGCCTGGATGTGGACAAGAAGGGATCTAGTCTGGTCACACCTGGTCCAGCTCTGCAGCCAATACAAAGTGGCTTGACCCTCCCACATGGAAACCCACAAAGGATTGTCAGTGACTTTGCCCCTGGGGTCTACTCCATGGGCCCCCCCCATCTTAGCTCAGCTGGGCAACCACAAGGCAGAGCCTCCTTCTCGCTTTCTCTTCATTTTAAATATTTCTGTCCTTATCCAGTAGCCAGGGGACATTTTGAACCAGGTCCTGTCCCCAGTTCAAACCAATCCTCTAGGGTCTCTGGGCTGCCCTGACTGCTTTCCTTCACCTGCTTTCCTGGGGCCTCCACAAAGGTTTCTGGGAGCAGCCACAGAGTCAGAAGACAATTTTACAAAGGCAACAAAACATTATTGCTGGTCTAGCCTTAGACTTTCAGGGTCTTTCTCAACCTACTTTTCTTCCAAGAGAAAAAAGAGACAAGGAAAGCTGGATCCCCTCTTTGACATAAGCCCTGGTCCCACCGAGTTTGTAAACCCCTTGGACTCTACCCTCAGAGAGATTATTCAGACCTGGGGTTTCCCACTGGAGGGTTGGGGGACTTGTTCTCTGGCCTAGACCTCAGAGACCTGGGAGAAAAGGACTGACCCCCAGGTCCTATGTTCTAGGGAAGATGTGGAACCACTAAGGACTTCTGTCCTGTCTTATGTCAACATTCTGTGCCCTTCAGTTCAACTACAAATACTAAGTGTGTCCTCTGTCCCAGCCCAGGGATGTTGGAAAGATAAGAGAAGGCACCAGGATTTTTGCCCCTAAGGGGTTTATAGTCTTTGGAGTGTAAGTGGGCCAGACTCAAGAATTATGTACATACATAGTTCAATGGACAGAGCACATGCTCTTGAGTCTTGTGTGACCTTGGACAAGCCCCCTAACCTCTACCTGCCTCAGTTTCTGTAAATTGAGGATACTAAGAACTTTTATTGCCCACAGTTGTGAGGATTAAATAAAAAAAATTGCAGTGTACCACACACTTAAATTGTCATCTTATTGATGCTGTTCTGTTTTTTCAGTCCTGTCTAATCCTTTGTGACCCAATTTGGAGCTTTCTGGGCAAAGATACAGGAGAGGTTTTCCATTTTCTTCTCCAGCTCATTTGTCAGATAAGAAAGATGAGGAAACAGGATGAAGTGACTTGCCCAGGGTCACACAACTAGGAAGTGTCTGAGGTAGAATTTGAACTTTGATCTTCCTGACTCCAGGCCAAGGACTCCATCCACTGAGACACCTTGCTGGTCTAAATAATACTATACAAATGAGAGCTCTTATTATTGTTGTTGCTATTATCATTTATTAAGCACTTACTGTTTTCAGTACCCTGTACTTAGTGGTGAGGGAGAGATAATGTTTACATTGAACCAGGACACTGCTTTCAAGGGACTTTATCTGTAGTAAGGAAACAAGAGGCACAAGTAAGTATAATAGTCAATAATATATGCTAAGTGAATTGACTAAGTGCAAAATTCATTGATATTCAATTGAATTCAGCAAATAGTAACCACATACTTTGTATGACACTCTGTCCTAGGTAATATGGGTAAGTGAGGATTGTTATAGATGAAGAGCCAGAAAGGTTTTCTATGGGCTATGACAACTAAGATGGCTTTAGAAGATGGGGAGTATTTAAATAGAAAGACAAAGAAGGAAGGGATCCTACTAACAGGAAGTATCTTTATCATCATCACTAGCATGTCTAGAAGGCCTTCCTTCAGTATTCAAAGAACTTCCCTCTCTTTATGACCATACAAAGGAGTGGGGAGAGAGAGAATACCTTGTCCACAGTAATGAAAGTGATTTATCCAGAAGTGGGTCCAGAACAGAGCAGAAGCTGATCCAGAAGTCAAAGCTTCATCTGATGGGTCATCAACCACACAAATAATCTGAATCCTTGGTCTATATTGTCCTCTGAACTTCTTCTGTGTCCCTAGAATGCCAGAAAGGAAAATTCTCAGTGATTGGTCTTGCCCAGTCCATTCAGGTCAAGCAGGGGGAAGATGTCACCCTCTCCTGTGAACTCTCTCCTACAATGGATGCTCAGAACATGACTGTGAAGTGGTTCAGACACCAGACCCTCGTGCACAGGTTCCCCAGTGGGGATAACCTAGAGGAATCCCAGGGGCCTGAGTTCCAGGGGAGGACAGAGTTGCTAACACACGACTTGGCTGAGGGGAAGGTGACCTTGAGGATCCAGCAGGTCCAGGTCTCTGACTCTGGTTCATATACTTGCTATGTCTGGTCACCTGAGAATTATGATGAAGCCCACACTGAACTGCAGGTAGCAGGTAGGCCCTGTAGGGTTTATGGGTCTGTTGTGAATCTCAGACTGTTAGAACTGAAAGTGATTTCAAAGAGTCAAAAACCCCTCATATACCTAAATGAGACACAGAGAGGGAGGGACTTTGTACAAGATCCTACACTTTGGAGGAATTAGACTTAGCTCTTCTCAGTCCAGATCTGATCATGTTTTTCCTCCTTGACACATCCCTTGGATCCTCCATGTGTGAAATCACAGACTTTGAGAAAGGGACAAACTCATTCTGGGAAGTGAACCGTGACTCATGGCTTCAATTCTTTTCCCTCCCTTTGATTCTTCAGATTCCTCCAATAGATTATGGTGCCTCCCCTCTGTTCTGGAGTTCAAAAAATGAAGATGATTCTATTCTCTCTTTAAAAGATTCCAGGTCTCACCCTGACACCCAAAAACAAGACACTGAGTGGGTATGAAGGGTCAAAGGCCTTTTGACTCTCATTTATACAACTTCCATCCACACTGACCTAGTGGCTTTCTCTTCTGTGTCCAGTCCTGTGCTAGATGAGACTGTAGGGAAGAGAAGGGAAGAGGATCTGGTCTTATGTCTTAATGGAGATAAAGATATAGGATACTTCACCTGCTAGAAATAAATTAGTTATATGCTAGAATGAAAGGCAGGATGGTAGAGTGCATGCAAACAGGGCTTGAAGTCAGAAAGGATAAGCTCCAGATGCTGCCTTTACACTTATTCTTTGACTATGGACAAGTCACTGAAATTCTGTGTGCCAACTTCATTACAAAAGATCTCTATAGGGGCTAGAGCCAAGTTAGTGACAGGAGGCAAGCCTCTCTTATGTGTTCTCTCTATAATATTACAAAAATCATAAAATTATAACTCTAAATTTTCAAGAGACAGAACCCACAAAAGGATCCAGTGAGGCAATTCTCCAGACCAAGGTAACCTGGAAAATAGTGGAAAGACTCCACTCCATGGGGTTCGAGGGGGAGCCCACCAGAGTGAAGAAACATCAGCTTCCCAGAGGCAGCCCCAGGGCACCTGGGAGCCACAGCTCAGGCAGTGAGGGCAGTTTCCTGATCTACACCCTGGGGAGCATCAGGCACAACTTGGAAGATCAGTGGGGGACCTCTGCCAGAGCGAGCATGTGAAGCCCAGCACTCAGGGCATCAGTGATCAGTGATGGTCACAGGCAACCCAGATCCAAGAAACAGAAGCAGGCAGAGCCCAGGAGCCCCCCCCCCAGGCAACTGAGCCTTGAGTGCTCAGCCTACCAAAGGTCGGGGAGTGGAGGGAGACTTCGGAGGTGTGTCCTCTGTACCTGGAGCAGGACTCTGGGACTCTGACCACATTCAGATCCTGATTGCAGTCTAGGCCCCCCATAGAACAGCAGGACTCCCCCCCAACCTCAGCCCTGGGCAGAGGGGGGCACATATGGTCATTCACAGACCAGGAGGGAGGACAGAGCCTCACACACAGAGATCCTTGGGGGGGGGGAGGTCCCAATAATACTCAAAAGCTCAGGAACCACCCCAAAACCAGGCACAGGCTGGGGAAATGAGTAAACAGAGAAAAAACAAAAAACATCATTGAGAAATATATTGTCTATGATCCCAAGAAGCATCAAAATACTCAATCTGAAGATGACAAAGTACAAGCTTCTGCAACTAAAGACTCCAAGAAAAACAAATTGGGTTCAGGCTATGACAGAGCTCAAAAAAGATTTTGAAAATCAAGTCAGGGAGATAGAAAAATATTGGGAAAAGGAATGAGAGAGATGCAGGAAAAACATGAAAAAGAAGTCAGCAGCTTAGTCAAGGAGATCCAAAAAAATGCTGAAGAAAATAACATGTTAAAAACCAACATAGGTCAAATAGGTAAAACAGTTCAAAAAGTTATTGAGAAGAAGAATGCTTTAGAAAGCAGAATTGGCCAGATGGAAAAAGAGGTAATAAAGCTCTCCTAGGAAAACAAATCCTTCAGATGTAGAATGGAGCTAAAGGAAGCTGTTTACTTCATGAGAAGCCAAGACACAATACTTCAACACCAAAAGAATGAAAAATTAGAAGAAAATGTGAAGCATCTCACTGAAAAAACAATTGATCTGGAAAACAGATTCAGAAAAAATAATTTAAAAATTATTGGGCTACCCCAAAGTCATGAGGGACTAAGGACATTTTGGGGGATAAGCAAATTTCTCCTGATTTTTAGCAGTGAAGGACTAGTTACTAGAAATTGATAAAAGCATTTGAAAAATTTTAGAACTAGGAAGTCTTGACTAAGCTTTTAGACCACTGGGAAGAAACCCCTGGAAAAGGAGACACTGCAGATGAATGAGAGAAGGTATGAATATGGCACAGGATCATTGGGGAGGGAGGGAGGGAAGGGGACAGGATCAGTGGCACAGGGAGAGGAAACAGCCTGAATGATCAGGGAAGCCTTTCCTCCTATGGCCAGAGGGAGAAAAGAGAAGAGAAATGATGTGGAGAATCTCAGAGGATGAAGGAACAAAGGGAGAGGCCTCACCCTCAGGTTCCCTGAACTCTTTCTCCAGGACTCAGCTTCTTCACACAACCTCAGAACTGGAAGAGAGCTCAGAGACCACCCAGTCCCAACAGTACCTGAAAGAAAATCCCTGAAGTTACTAAAATATCCAGGAGACATGGTCATTCAGCCTCTGGCTGAAGACCTTCAGGAGAAGGAGGCCTTGCCCATCCCACCTGGGGCAGCTTTCCTGAGCAGGAAGGCTAAATAGGAACCCTACCTCATATGGAAGATGACTCATCTGTAAACCTGTTAAACACTAATATTCATGTACACCAGACTGTTTGCTGCTGAGGAAAGGGGGGGTGGGAAGGGAGGGTGGACGGAAATTATGTAACTTAAAAATATGCATATGCATGGGGATGAATGTTAAAAAAAACCTTTTATAACATGTAATTGTAAAAATAAGATAAAATATCAATCAGAAAAAAAAAAGAACCAGATCTAGAAAGACTTCAAGAAAGTAGTATCCTGTGTAATCAGGAGACCTGGGGTCTGGTCCTATCTCTATTATCACCTCACTGGAACCTTTTGGACAGGTCTTCCCCTCTCTGCTCACTGGCCCTCTCTACCTTTGAGGTTAGACTGATTGTGATCTAACATCCCATCAACCTCTGAATGTCTCTGAATCCTTAAGAACTCAACTCTGTGGGATAGTTAGAAAAAGCCTTAATTGAGAGGCAGAGGACCCAGACTTCAGTCCTGGCTCTGTGACTTACAAGTTGCAGGATGGAATATCTCTCTCTCTCTCTCTCTCTCTCTCTCGCTCTCGCTCTCGCTCTCGCTCTCGCTCTCGCTCTCGCTCTCGCTCTCGCTCTCTCTCTCTTCCTGTAAACATCTGGATTAGATTTTTCTCTAAGCTTTCTTATAGTTCTTACATTCTATTCTGTGAAGTCCCAAGGAAGCTTGGGGAATTGTTTTGAGGCTGGTGGAGGGGGAGAAAGACAGCATCATCTGGGCACATGTCAATAGGCTTGCCTGGGATTTTCTGGATCCTAATTCCCTCTGTACTCGTTCCCTTATCCTGGGCTCAGGGATCAAGAAACAGGGTTTTCCCCTTTTCTGATTTCCACATTAATGGAGTTTTGGACCCTATTTTCAGAGAATCTCGCCACATCTCAGAAGATTCCTGCTACAATGATTCTTGTAATAATCTTGAGGGTCTTCATTGGGTTGCCTCTTGACCAATTACATTGGTGATGTAATTCTGCCAGACCAACTACAGAGGAACAGAGGTAAGATACATACATACATATATATATATATATATATATATATATATATATATATATATATATATATATATATATGCCTTTACTCCTTCCATTAGTCACTAGACCCTGTGACTATTGCTGTGAGAGGGCCCTGAGATCCCCTGATTTCTTGTCTAAGGCAGCTCCTTTGGATCTAAACATATGGTCTGGCACTGGCTGAGGGACCTGGGCTTTCCTGAGATTAGCAAAAAACTCCCAAGTTGTCCCTGTGATAGGTGGGTTTTGTCAAAGATGATTACCCCCTGGGAGTCAGAGGGATGGATCTCTTAGCCATGTTTCTCCCTTGGCATAGTCCTCCACACATCCCCATCCAGGAACTAGGACTAGGTAGAGAGATAGGAATTGTTAGGGTTTCCTGTTGCAGGTAGCTTGTTCTTAGAGCTGCTCCCTTCAATCCTTGAATGTGCACCTGGTCTCAGATACCAGCCGCAGTCCATCCCTGGATGTCCTAGTCTGCTCTTCTTCTCTTGACCCTTAGTCAACATGATCTCATGCCCAATCTGTCCCACAGGCGGACTCTAGGAATTTAGTCTTTTGGAGTTGAATTATTTTAATCAATGATTTCTAGCTGTAGGTTGGACTTTCCTTCAGCTTTCCTTCAATTTCCTCACTCAGAAATAAACTCCTGTGGGTTATACAATTAGTCTTTAGATGTCATTACTGATTTTGCCCCAAAATTTGCTCCAGCTAGACCTTTTGATCCAACTGTAATTATTACCCATTCCAACTAGAAAAACCTTACACAAAGAATCTAACTCAGGTGAATTCTGTCAATTATGTTCTACTGGGGGGGGGGGGACTTGGATTGGGGGTAGATTTTGATTAGATGGCTCAGTAGTATTCTGGATCTAGATGAGTCTTTCTTTGTCTTAGGAGTGAGATAAGCAAAGACAAACCCCACCCCAGTCCCTCATTAGAATAGACTCACTTCTCTTTCTAACAGTTATTCTCTCTTTAATTCTTTTTTTAAAATCTCTTTAAGTCTAATTTTTCCAAATACATGAAACTGTAGATTTCAATAATCATTTTTAAGGTTTTGAGTTTTACATTTTTCCCTCCCTCCCTTCCCTCCCCCCTTCCCCAGACAGAAAACAAATTAACATAGACCTTACATGTATAATCATGCTAAACATAGATCCATGTTAATTATGTTGTGTCTCTCTAATTCTTAACAGTCAGAGTTGATTGCCACCTGTTGGAAGCATTCAGTTTTCTAAGAGTATTTAAGTATCAAGAAGCCTCCAGGAGGGGTCTTTTTGTTTACCAGAGAAAGTCAAGTGACCATTCCTTTATTAATTATTCACTAGCTATCATTAATCAAATGATTAATTACCCAGAAACTATTTTTCAAACTTTTCCTACACCATACTTGTCTACTCATGAAGCACACTGGTCCCAGGTACCAGCTCCTCTCCTCAGTTCTATCCTAGTCCTGCTCCAGTCACTGCCTCCCTGCCTCCAGCTCCTCTGTCCTGAATGAAGCAGCCCTCTACATGAGCAAACACCCAATGAGAATTATCACATTTACTTAAACTTGTGACATATCCATGCAACAACCACCTTAGATCAAAGAGTACCCAACATATGGCTTAAAAATATGCTTGACCTTTGCTCTCATTATAATAATGATTCAAATATCCTTAACCAAAATGAATTTTTTCCCAAAATATTCTCAAATACACTATAGATTTTCCTTTTCCTGTTATACTTATCTGACTTACATTCCTTTCCTTAAACTAGGCCACAAAACTATAATTATCCTAAGAACTTGCCATTCTTCTTACCTAAATATCCCCTCTAAATAAAAATTAAGGAAACTTAATTCCTATCTTAACATGTAGCTGATAGTAGGTGTCAGAGTCACACACTTAACCTATCTGGCTATGAAATCCAATACACCTAAAACTTAGTTACTATACAGGACATCAAAGGAAAATTCCTTTATAGATTTAATTATTGAATGTCAGTGTCCAGGCAGAGGTCATGTGGGTAGTCAAGTGTCTTAGTCAGATTTATTCTTCCAGGTGAGGCATTATCCAGTCATACTGAGAAACTACCCCTTTGGCTGAACATCCCTGTCACCAGACAGCTTTAACCCATTGACTTCCTTGGCTCCAAGAACATGACATTGATCCAGTAGCACTTCCTTTTGCTGACCATCCTGATATCTGACATTAAAAGAGAAAATTGATTAAAAGTCCCTTAATCTAAATAGTTGTTTTACCTAATTAGAACTTCCAGTGAGTACAATTAACTAAATTTCAATCATAATTAAATAGGATCCCAATTAATGATTTCCCTACCTAAATCTCTGAGTGTTCTTCCTGGGTCCTTGCTAAAACCAGGAATTCTAACTATGATTGGCCCTACATGCCTCATCTCCTCCCTCTTTCTAGAGACATCCTTTTGTCTGAAATCATACCTACTCTATCTCTATATAAAGATGATGTATCCAATTCCCCTTGGCTAGAGCATCTTCCTTCTAGCCTGTTGTGGTTTACAACTAACAAATGTCTCCTTTAACCAGGAGCACAGAAAAATCTCAAATTATCTTTCTTGTGTTTATCTTTCTCACATTACATAGGTGATTTTACTTCAAAGCAAACAGCCAGTTTTGGAATATGCATACACATCCAAATGAAAGGTGCACTGTCTACTGTGAGAGTCCTTTGCCATCTAAGGACTATTCTCAGCTATAGTAATGAGATGGTAGACAGAGATAGTGAATACTCCAAATTTTATTAGGTTCATGTAGCAGCTTGCCTCCTAGTCTACTTCTGTACTCGTGGCCAACTCATGCTACCAGCTTAAGCACCAATCATGTTAAAGGTTACACATTGATTAAATCATTACATATTGTTTAAACAGTTACACATTTGTATGCATACTTGCTCATTGTTGCAGTTCTGTGATTCTTGATCAGTGTCAGGAAATAACAAAGGAGCTGGGTCATGCTGGTCTCCTGAGAAATCAAACCAGTACATTTGCAAAGCAGCAAAAGGTCAAGAGGGTTTTAAACCATTATCCTTGTTATTTCACGACTGTGGTCCTCAAGGATCCCTAACATCCAAAGTTTTCCTAATTCACACACACACACACACACACACACACACACACACACACACACACATACATATATAGCTAGAAACTTCTATGCATAAACTTATTTAGCTACTAGCCATCCTTATACAAATTAATATTTTTATTTTGGCAAGGCAATTGGGGTTAAGTGACTTGTCTAAGGTCACATAGCTAGGTAATCATTCAGTATCTGAGGACCACTGCTCTTTCCACTGCTTCATTTCGATGCCCCCCCAACATGCAAATTACCTTTCAGACTTCTTTAAAACCATTGGAAAATCTTAGGTAGCTTTAAATTTCCAATCTGTTATTAATTTCAATATAATAGAGCAGCAATAAGAGTGACACACAAATTACTAGATTGTACAAAGCAATCCTTCCATTATTACATTATTCACGAACACACAGCTCTATCCCAGAAGGAGGTCATACTTCAGAGCAATCACATATCAATCCCAGGCTTTAACAATACAGTATTTAGGGGCTGCTAGGTGGCACAGTGGATAGAGCACTGGCCCTGGAGTCAGGAGTACCTGAGTTCAAATCCAGCCTCAGACATTTAATAATTACCTTGCTGTGTGGCCTTGGGCAAGCCACTTAACCCCATTTGCATTGCAACAACTAAAAAAAAATAAAAATTAAAAAATAAAATCCTTAGAATTGTTCCCAAAACTCCAGTTCAGAAACCTTAAAAACAGTGAGAGGCATCACTGTTAGGCTAAGTGGCCAGAGCAGGGATATTTATTAAGCATGATTTCCTTTCAATAAATGTGACTCCTAGCCCATGGATTTTATATTTTCTTCCTTTCCCAATCACATATTCCACCTGCCAAGGGGTCTCTTTCCCTTAAATCCTGTCTGCCCCCACCCCATGGTGGGTATAGTTCTCAGGTGAACTCAGTTTAGCATTCAAGTCTTAACAAGAAGGCAGATGGGATCAAGACTAACATGTGCCCAACCCACCACCCCCTTCCCCAACCCAGGGAAAAAAACATGGTGCTTTCCCAGATTCTCATAAGGATAAGAAATTTTCCCTTCTCTAACTTCTCAATCTTGCCATTAAAAGTTCTCTCTTTTCTAAACTCTCCCCAAACCACAGATTTTTCCTCCTTAAGTCCCCCTCCTGGGATGGAAGTTCAGGGAAAACTGGAAGGACTTGCACAGACTGATGCTGAGCAAGATGGCAGAATCAGAAGAACATTGTATAGCCTAACAGCAACATGGGGATGATGGTCAACTTCAATGGACTTGCTCATTCTATCAGTGCAAACAATCAGGCACAATTTTGAGGTATTTGCAATGGAGAATACCATCTATCCAGAGAAAGAATTGTGGAATTTGAACAAAGACCAAAGATTGTTACCTTTACTTAAAAAAATAATTATCTTCTCATGTAATTTTGCTCTGATACTTTTTTCTCTCTCATCACATTCAACTTAGATCAGTGTATACCATGGAAACAATGTAAAGACTAATAGACTGCCATCTGTGGGGGGTAGGGGAGGGAAGCAAGATTGGGGGAAAACTTGTAAAATTCAAAATAAATAAATAAAATTTTTTTAAAAGTTCCCCTCCCCTTTTCTCTTTAACTCTATACAACAACACAGCTACCACCAGCTCAGTGAGTGAGGGGCTTAGTTCCAGAGGGGGATGCTGCAAGACTTACTTCCTCCTCCCCTACCTTCTGAAACTCCTCAGCCCAACTCTCAGCTTCCCCATAGTTTAAACTTAAGGTGAACCCCCAGACCCAGAAACACCCAACACAGACACTTACACAAGACAGGACATAGAACAAACACACACTCCCTCAGGAACATTTGAATTCACTCACACAGCACTGGATCCAATCCATTTCCTTCCCTCTTCCTTGACTTCCAGTTACCAGTCACATGGAAATTCCTGGAGAGGAAACCCAAATCCCCCACCTTTAGGGCACCCTATTATCCTCTGGCCTCTCCTTTGGGAAAGCTCTCCCACCTGGAGGATTTCTAAGCCAGTTCAGGGTAGTTCTAGTCAGAAATGCCACCCTGGAAATCTGCCCCTTTACAGTGGTTCTTCCCCCAGACATTTTAATCACTCTAGGCTCCAAACCCAGGCTAATCTGTCCAGGAATTTCTGAGATATTTCCTCAGCAAAGAATGCCAAGAAAGTGGGATTGAAATCAAGCCATTTGCATGCATTATTTTCTTGTGTTCTTCCTGGAAAAGACCAAGGGCGGGGGCAGGGCCAAGATGGCAACAGGAGAGGATCATCTCTTAGGTGCTCTCTCTCTCCAATATTTCCAAACTTATAAACTAAGGACTCTAACCAAATTGTCAAGAGACAGAATCCACAGAGGGGTCCAGTAAGGCAGTTCTCCAGTCCAAGGGAACCTGGAAAATAGCAGAAAGGCTTGGCTCCATGGAGTTGAAGCAGAGCAAAGGAAAGGAACTTCAGCCTCCCAGAGGCAGCCCCAGGGAGCCAGGGGTCGTGGCAGCAGGGGCAGTTTCCTGACCTACACCCTGGGGAGCATCGGGCACAACTTGGGGGATCAGCAGGGGGACCTCTGCAAGATCAAGAATGTGAAGCCCAGCCCTCAGGGCACTCAGCCAGCAGTGTGGCTGTAGCAGCCCAGATCCAGGAAAGGAAGCAGCCAGAGAGGTAAGCAGGAGCCTCCAGGGCAAGTGCTGAGCCTAGGGATAGGAGTGGAGAGGAGTGGAGAGGAGTGGAGAGAGACTGCTGAGTTCTGTCCTCTGTTGCTGTAACAGGACTCTGGGGCTCTGACCACATTCAGATCCTGATTGCAGTCTAGGCCCCCCATAGAACAGCAGGACCCCCCCAACCTCAGCCCCGGGCAGAGGGGGGCACATATGGTCATTCACAGACCAGGAGGGAGGACAGAACCTCACACACAGAGATCCTTATGGGGTGGGGAGGTCCCAATAATACTCAAAAACTCAGGAACCACCCCAAAACCAGTCACAGGCCGGGGAAATGAGTAAACAGAGAAAAGACAAAAACACCATTGAGAAATACTTTGCCTATGATCCCAAGAAGGATCAAAACACTCAATCTGAAGATGAAGAAGTACAAGCTCCTGCATCTAAAGACTCCAAGAAAAACAGAAATTGGGCTCAGGCTATGACAGAGCTCAAAAAAGACTTTGAAAATCAAGTGAAGGAGATAGAAGAGAAATTGGGAAAAGAAATGAGAGAGATGCAGGAAAAAACATGAAAAAGAAGTCAGCAGTTTTGTCAAGGAGATCCAAAAAAAATGCTGAAGAAAATAGCATGTTAAAAACCAGCATAGGTCAAATGGATAAAACAGTTCAAAAAGTTGAGGAGAAGAATGCTTTAAAAAGAAGAATTGACCAAATGGAAAAAAGATAAGAAAGCTCTCTGAGGAAAACAAATACTTCAGGTGTAGAATGGAACTGAGAGAGGCTGCTGATTTTATGGGAAATCAAGACACAATACTTCAAAACCAAAAGAATGAAAAATTAGAAGAAAATGTGAAACATCTCATTGAAAAAACAACTGATCTGGAAAACAGATTCAGGAAATATAATTTTTAAAATATTGTAATACATTACAGTCATGATCAGGAAAAGAGTCTTGACATCATTTTCAAAAAAATTACTACAGGATAATTGCTCTGATATCCTAGACACAGAGGGCAAAATAGAAATTGAGAGAATCCACTGATCTCCCCGAGAAAGAGATCCAAAAAAAAAAAACAACCACCCCTAAGAATATTATAGCCAAGTTCCAGAACTCCCAAGTCAAAGAGAAAATATTACAAGCAGCCAGAAGAACACAATTCAAATATTGTGGAGCTGCAGTCAGGATCACATAGGACTTAGCAGCTACTACATTAAAAGATCATACAGCTTGGAATATAATATTCTGGAAGGCACAAGAGCTCAGAATGCAACCAAGAATCAACTACCCAGAAAAACTGAATGTCGTCTTCCAGGTAAAAAAGATGTACTTTCAATGAACCAGGGGAACTTCAAATGTTCCTGCTGGAATGGCCAGAGCTGAACAGAAGGTTTGATTTTCAAATACAGGACTCAGATGAAGCATAGAGAGTGGAGGAGAAGGGTCAAATATGAGGGACTTAATGATGATGAACTGCATGTATTCCTGCATTGAAAAATGATACTGATAATACTCATATGAAATTTCTCATTTAATAGAGCAGGTAGGGGGAGCTTTTATAGATGAAGCACAGGAGAGATCTGAATTTGAAAATATAATATAGTGCAAAAATGGAGTCAATGGATAAAAGGGAAATGTAATGGGAGAAAGAAAAATGAGAGGTGGAATAGGCTAAGATATTTCACATAATAAGATTTTTTTTATTACAATGAGCTATTGCAATGATATAGAAGGGGGGAAAGCAAGAGGGAATCTTCGCTCTCATCAGAGGTGGCTAGGAGAGGAAACACCATATATACTCAATGGGGTATAGGCATCTGGAGTAAGAAGGAGAGAAGGGGAACAGGGGGAAGGCGGGGGATGTGAGTGATGGAGGAGAGGATGGACCATGGGGGTAGAGTGGTCATAAATAACACATTTTCTTTTTTGCTTCCTGCAAGGGGCTGGGATTGGATGGCCTGTCCAGGACCATAGGGCCGGGTGGATGCTGGTCCTAAGGGGTGGTATGCGGGCTTGGGGCCTCTTGGCCCCAGGGCCAGGGATCTATCTGCTGCACCACTCAGCTACCCTACAGTGCATTTAAGAAGAGGGACAGAATGAAAGGAGAGAGAAAATATAGTATATGGTAGTGGGGAAGTACAAATGGACGAAGTTGCGATCAGCAATAGCAATGGTGGAAAAATATGGAAGTAGCTTTTGTGATGGACTTGTCATAAAAAAATGTGATCCACACCCAACAGAGCTGGAAGTTTTGGAACACAGACTGTAGCACATTTATTATTATTATTATTATTGTTGTTGTTGTTGTTGTTGTTGCTGTTGTTATTTTAGGGGGGTTTGCAGGACAAATAGGGCTGGGTGGCTTGCCTGGGGCTACACAGCTGGGTGATTGTTGGGTGTCTGAGGCTGGATTTGGATCCAAGTGTTCCTGGCTCCAGGGCCAGTGCTTTGTCCACTGCACCACCTGGCTGTATCCATCATCATCATCATCATCATCATCATTATTATTATTATTATTATTATTATTATTATTATTATGTTTTTTATTATTATTATTATTATTAATTTTAATTTTTTTCTCTTTCCTTTTCTTTATCGCTCATACAGGCTATTATTTTGGAGGGGAAATGGTATTATGTTTAATATTAGTATTTTAGTAATGTATAAAAATATCATTTGTACAAAAATAAGAATAAATAAATAAATCAACAACAAAAAAGAAAATACTATGAAAAAAGATTTACATTAATATCTCAAGAGGAGCCCCCAAATTGTTATCAATGGCTCAAAAATACTTGGTTCAGTGATTTAAATGGTTTTTATTAAGCTATCTTAATAAAATGACACATCTTTCTCATGGTGGGAGAGAGGGGCAGGGAAATCCCAACATACAAGCTCTTTTATGCAGTTTGAAATGCTTTGTTCCTGCCCCATCATGCCAATCATAGACTGGGGTCACAAATCTAATTGATACTTTGGTTCCTACACGTTTCCTGTCCCTGCTCATTATAGTAAAGTGCAAGAACAGCTAGATCTCCTTGAGTATGCAGAAAGGAGAAGGTCAAGACTAGGTTAATTTAAACACAGGTGGGGCAGTTTTTGAGGCTAAATCTTTTATCTTTACTCAGTACCTGACCATAGGCAACAATATAGGCAGATCCTAGTCTTTGCAAGTAAACTATGAATCCTCCCTTCACATTCTTGTGGAACCCAAACACTCACATTTTCCTCATAGAGGACATCACTGGGTCTTCCCAAGAGGCATGCCCTGAAGATAGCAGGAGCTACTTAGAATTCAGGTTCCCTCATTTGTCACCTGATAGAGGCTGGCTGTCAGGTGTCAGGCCTTCTATCCCACCCTTGACAGGAAGATTTTAATTGACTGCAGAGGTCCATGCAAGAGGGCAGTGCCTACATAAAGTCCCTTCTTTTGTCCCCTTTTCTTTTCTTTCCTCAGATGTCCAGGAAAGAGGGTGAGGAGAAAGGAAGGTTTTCTTTCTGTCCCCACCCCCAGCATCGGAGACAATAGGATGTAGTTTATACAGCAAGCCAAAGACAATCTGAAACCGCCAGCCACTTCTGCCTTTCCATTTCCTCCCTGAGCACATCATTGACTAGCATCTACAGAAGTGAATATTTTCCTCCCCTTGTGGCATCCTTAAGGGTGAAGACAAATCCCTGAGTTTGGGATTTAATTAAGTTGCCAAGAGGACCCCTCCTAACTGAAGAGGGGGCTAGACTGGCCAGGAGACCTGGACCAGTCTTCTAAGCCTCTCAGTGCAGATCCAAGGCTCATCTGAAATACTTGTTCAGAGGTTCCACACTGGGTCTTGACCCTTGACCTTTCAGTCAGTCAAGTAGCCTTCATTAAATACCTCTGATGTCCCCTGGCTTTGGGCTAAGCCCTAAGAATATAAAGAAAGACAAAGGACAGTCCCTGCTTTCAAGGAGCTCACTATCTAAGGGGAGGGGGGTGCTGGGGGAGGCAAAGACCAAACAGCTATGAACAAACAGGATCATTTGAAGAGAACTCTGAGAAGCCCCTAAGATGAAGGAGCACTCTGGAGGAGAGATGAGGGGGAGGCCTCTGGGCAACTCTGCCTCCCTGAAACCCAAATATAAGTCAGGACCACAGGGGAAGGATCTTCTGGGGTCTTTACAGAGAATAAGGGCTCCAGAGCAGGTGCTATGAGTGAAAGCTTTGTCATACATGTTTCTTACATGTGACCCTCCTGACTGTTGCAGTGTAAGGAAGAGCTTTCCCCTCCTGGAGATTCCATGTGTATTTGTGGGAAGGAAGGTTTTTAGGAGAAATTTTTTGTTAACTATCTTTACCATGTTCTCTGTCAGTTTGAGTTGGGCAGTACTGTTTACTTCTCTTTCTTGTCTCCCTTCCCTTCTTCTACCCCCCCCCACCCACAGAAGGCACTCTGATAAACTTTACATTGTTTCCATGCTATACAATGATAAAAATTGAATGTGTTGAGAGAAAAAAATATATCCTTGAGGAAAAAATAAAATATTAAGATAGTAAAATTATTTAGTACATAAGACAACTTTTTTTTTAAATTGAAGGTAATAGTCTTTGGTCTTTCTTTTTACCTCCACTGTTCTTTCTCTGGCTACAGATGGTATTTTCCCTCACAGATACCCTAAGATTGTCCCTGATTATTGCAACTGATGGAATGAACAAATCCATTAAGGTTGATCAGGAATCCCATGTTGCTGAGATGCTGCTCAGTTCACTCAGCATCAATTCATGCAGCTTTTTCCAAGCTTCTCTGAAATCCCATCCCTCCAGGTTTCTAATAGAACAATAGTGTTCCATGGCATACATTTACTACAATTTGTTCAGCCATTCCCCAATTGATGGAAATTACATTGATTTCCAATTCTTTGCCACCACAAACAGAGCTGCCATGAATATTTTTGTACCAGTGATGCCTTTATCCTTTTTCATGATCTCTTTGGGCACATTCCCAAATTTCTTTCCAGAAAGGATCCAACCAAGAGTTCACAGCTCCACCAACAATGTATTAGTGTCCCATATTTCCCACATCCCTTCCAACATTGAACATTGTCCTTTCTGGTCATATTGGCCTATCTGATAAGTGTGAGATGGTACCTCAGAGTTGCTTTAATTTGCATTTCCCTAATCAGTAATCATTTAGAGCAATTTTTCATATGACTGTGGATAGCTTTGATTTAATCATCTGTAAATTGACTTTGCAAAAATTTTGACCATTTGTCAATTGGGGAAATGGCCTGCTTTTTTTTTTTTTTTATAAATTTGAGTCCATTCTGTATATATTTTAGAAATGAGTCCTTTGTCAGAAATGCTGGCTGTTTCCCAATTTACTACATTTCTTTTGATCTTGATTATAGTAATTTTATTTGTGCAAAAGCTTTTTAATTTAATGTAATCTAAATTATCTAGTTTGTTTTTAATGATGTTCTCCATCTCTTCCTTTAATGATGTTCTCCATCTGCTTCCCTTTCCATAGATTTGACAGGTAAATTATTCCTTGATCTCCTAGTTTGCTTATAATATTGTATTTTATGTCTTTTTTTATTTTTTTATTAAAGATATTATTTGAGTTTTACAGTTTTCTCCCAATCTTGCTTCCCTCTCCCCACCCCCCACCCCACAGATAGCACTCTGTCAGTCTTTACTTTGTTTCCATGTTGTACCTTGATCCAAATTGGGTGTGATGAGAGAGAAATCATATCCTTAAAGAGAACAGAATTCTCAGAGGTAACCAGATCAGAGAATAAGATATCTGGTTTTTTTTTCCAAATTAAAGGGAATAGTCCTTGCACTTTGTTCAAACTCCACAGCTCCTAATCTGGATACAGATATTACTCTCCTTTGCAGACAGCCAAAAATTGTTCCCAATTGTTGCACTGATGGAATGAGCAAGTCCTTCAAGGTTGAACATCACTCCCATGTTGCTGTTAGGGTATACAGTGTTTTTCTGGTTCTGCTCATCTCACTCAGCATCAGTTCATGCAAATCCCTCCAGGCTTCCCTGAATTCCCATCCCTCCTGGTTTCTAATAGAACAATAGTGTTCCATGACATACATATACCACAGTTTGCTAAGCCATTCCCCAATTGAAAGACATTTACTGGATTTCCAATTCTTTGCCACCACAGACAGGGCTGCTATAAATATTTTGGTACAAGTAATGTTTTTACCCTTTTTCCTCATCTCTTCAGGGTATAGACCCAGTAGTGGTACTGCTGGGTCAAAGGATATGCACATTTTTGTTGCCCTTTGGGCATAGTTCCAAAAAGCTCCCCAGAAGGATTGGATGACTTCACAGCTCCACCAACAGTGTAATAGTGTCCCATATTTCCCACATCCCTTCCAACAATGATCATTATCCTTCCTGGTCATACTGGCCAATCTGAGAGGTGTGAGGTGGTACCTGAGAGAAGCTTTAATTTGCATTTCTCTAATAATTAATGATTTAGAGCATTTTTTCATATGGCTATGGATTGCTTTGATCTCCTCATCTGTAAATTGCCTTTGCATATCCTTTGACCATTTGTCAATTGGGGAATGCCTTTTTGTCTTAAAAATATGACTCAGTTCTCTGTATATTTTAGAAATGAGTCCTTTGTCAGAATCACTAATTGTAAAGATTGTTTCCCAATTTACTACTTTTCTTTTGATCTTGATTACATTGGTTTTATCTGTGCAAAAGCTTTTTAATTTAATGTAATCAAAATCATCTAATTGGTTTTTAGTGATGTTCTCCAGCTCTTCCTTAGTCATAAACTGTTACCCTTTCCATAGATCTGACAGGTAGACTAGTCCTTGATCTTCTAATTTGCTTATAGTATTGTCTTTTATGTTCATGTCCTGTAACTATTTGGACCTTATCTTGGTAAAGGGTGTGAGGTGTTGGTATAATCTAAGTTTCTTCCATACTAACTTCCAGTTATCCCAGCAGTTTTTATCAAAGAGGGAGTTTTTATCCCAGTGGCCAGACACTTTGGGTTTATCAAACAGCAGATTACTATAATCCTCTCCGGCTTTTAGACCTAGTCTATTCCACTGGTCCAACACTCCATTTCTTAGCCAATACCAAACAGTTTTGATCAGTCGATGCTTTATAATATAATTTTAGATCTGGTAGTGCTAAGCTACCTTCGTTTGCATTTTTTTCATTAAGCTCCTGGCAATTTGTGACTTTTTATTTCTCCATATGAATTTACTTACAATTTTTTTTAACTCATTAAAGTAATTTTTTGGAATTTTCATTGGTAGGGCACTAAACAGATAGTTTAGTTTTAGTAGAATTGTCATTTTTATTATATTAGCTCTCCCTATCCATGAGAAGTTGATATTTGCCCAGTTATTTAAATCTGATTTAATTTGTGTGAGAAGTGTTTTATAATTGTTTTCAAAAAGATTCTGAGTCTGTCTTGGCAAATAGACTCCCAAATATTTTACACTGTCTGAGGTTACTTTGAATGGGATTTCTCTTTCTAGCTCTTCCTGCTGTTTCTTGCTAGACATATATAGAAAAGTTGAGGATTTATGGGGGTTTATTTTATAACCTGCAACTTTGCTAAAATTGCTAATTGTTTCCAGTAGTTTTTTAGATGATTTCTTGGGATTCTCTAGGTAGACCATCATGTCATCTGCGAAGAGTGAGAGTTTTGTCTCTTCCTTCCCAATTCTAATTCCTTCAATTTCTTTTTCTTCTCTAATTGCTGATGCTAACATTTCTAATACAATATTGAATAGTAGTGGTGATAATGGGCACCCTTGTTTGACCCCTGATCTTATTGGGAGTGCCTTTAGCCTCTCCCCATTGAATATAATGCTTGTTGATGGTTTCAGATAGATACTGCTAATTATTTTAAGGAACAGTCCATTTATTCCTACACTCTCTAGTGTTTTAATAGGAATGGATGTTGTATTTTGTCAAAAGCTTTTTCAGCATCTATTGATATGATCATATGACTTCTGATAGGTTTGTTATTGATATAATTGAGTATACTAACAGTTTTCCTAATATTGAACCATCCCTGCATTCCTGGAATAAATCCTACTTGATCATAATGTATTATCCTAGTAATGACTTGTAGTTGTTTTGCTAAGATTTTATTTAGGATTTTTGCATCTATATTCATCAGGGAAATAGGTCTATAATTTTCTTTCTCTGTTTTAACTCTTCTTGGTTTAGGTAACAGTACCATATGGGTTTCATAGAAAGAGTTAGGCAGAGTTCCATCTTTCCCTATTTTTCCAAAGAGTTTATATAGGATGGGAACCAATTTTTCCTTAAATGTTTGGTAGAATTCACTTGTGAATCCATCAGGCCCTGGAGATTTGTTTTTAGGGAGTTCAATAATGGCTTGTTGAATTTCTTTTTCTGAGATAGGGTTGTTTAGGTATTTAATCTCTTCTTCATTTAACCTGGGCAACTTATATTTTTGTACATATTCATCCATTTCACTTAGATTATCAAATTTATTGGCATAGAGTTGGGCAAAATAATTTCGAATTATAACTTTAATTTCCTCCTCATTGGTGGTGAGTTCACCTTTTTCATTTATAATACTAGCAATTTGGTTTTCTTCTTTCTTTTTTTTAATCAAATTGACCAGAGGTTTATCAATTTTATTGGTTTTTTTCATAATACCAACTTTTGGTTGTATTTATTAATTCAATAGTTTTTGCTTTCAATTTTATTAATTTCTCCTTTAATTTTTAAAATTTCTAATTTGGTATTTGATTGGGGATTTTTGATTTGTTCTTTCTCTAATTTTTTTAGTTGCATGTTTAGTTCATTGATTTCCTCTTTCTCCAATTTATTCATACAAGCATTTAGAGCTATAATATATCCCCCTGAGAGTTGCTTTGAATGAATCCCATAGGTTTTGGTATGTTGTTTCATTATTATCATTATCTAGGATAAAATGGTTAATTCTTTCTATAATTTGTTTTTTGGCCCACTCATTTTTTAAAATGAGGTTATTCAGTTTCCAATTTGCTCTGGGTCTATATCTCCTTAGCCCAGTATTGCATATGACTTTTATTGCATTGTGATCTGAGAAAGATGTATTCACCATTTCTGCCTTTCTGCAGTTGATCATTAGGTTTTTATGTCCTAGTACATGGTCAATTTTTGTATAAGTTCCATGCACTGCAGAGAAAAAGGTATATTCCTTCCTATCCCCATTCAGTTTCCTCCATAAGTCTACCATATCTAATTTTTCTAACAATCTATTTACCTCCCTAATTTCTTTCTTGTTTGTTTTATGATTTGATTTATCTAGATCTGATAGTGGGAGGTTGAGGTCTCCTACTAGTAGAGTTTTGCTGTCGATGTCTTCCTGTAATTCTTTCAGCTTCTCCTCTAAGAATTTGGGTGCTGTCCCACTGGGTGCATATATATTCAATATTGAAATGACTTTATTGTCTATGGTACCTTTTAGGAGGATAAAGTTTCCTTCCTCATCTCTTTTAACACTATCTATTTTTGCTGCTGCTTTGTCTGAGATAAGGATTGCTACCCCTGCTTTTTTTTACTTCAGCTGAAGCAAAATATATTTTGCTCCAACCTTTTACCTTTACTTTATATGTATCTCTCTGCTTCAAATGAGTTTCTTGTAAGCAGCATATTGTAGGATTCTGGTTTTAATCCACTCTCCTATTTGCTTACATTTTAAGGAGAGTTCATCCCATTCACATTCAAGGTTATGATTACTAATTCTTTATTGCCCTCTGTGCTATCTTCCCTCTGTTTATATTTCCCCCCCCTTTCTCCCCCCTTTATCCATATTCCCCAGTATTTTGTTTTTGAATACCACCTCCTTCAGTGTGTTTGTTCTCCTATATCACACCTCCCCTTTTTTTCCCCTTTTCCTTTTTCCCTTTTCCCTTCCCTTCCTTTTGTTATTTCCCCTTATTTCCCCCACTCCCCTTCCCTTTCTCCATCCCCCCTCCCCTTTTTCCCTTTTAATACTTGAAAGGTTTGGTGTTTTATAAGTTAACTGAGTATGTGTAGGTTGACTTTAAGCCAAGTCTGATAAGAAGAAGATTCAGGTGTTTCTCCTCTGCTCCCTTCTTCCCCTCTATTACCATAGGTTTTTTGTACCTCTTAGTGTACCTCTTAGTCCCTCCTCCCATCTCTTTCTTGTCCCTCTTTTTAGGGAGGTAGTGTATTTTTTTAGATCATTCTATCTAGGTCATAGAAAATTCTGAGTGTCTGTGCCTTCTAGTTCAGTATATTCTATTGAATAGAGTCAAAATTCCTGAGAGTTATTAGAGTCTTTCTCCCAAGTGGGGTTAAAGCCAGTTACATCCCATTAGATAGCAGTCTCATGGATAGGTCATAGATGTCCAGTATTTCTGACTAGGTGTATTCTCTCTGTTAGAGTTACATTTCTTAGGATTTATGAGAGTCTCTTTCCCCCCATGCTGGAATATAGGCAGTTTCAACTTACTGGATTGCATTTTTTTCCTTTTACTGCCCCCCCCTTTTTTTTCCTTTTCAAGTGTCTCTTGAACCTCCTGTTTGATATCCAAATTTTCTGTTTAGCTCTGGTCTTTTCATCAGAAATTTTTGGAATTCTTCCATTTCATTAAATGTCCATACTTTTCCCCTGGAAGAGAAGGCTCAGCTTTGCAGGAAAGTAGATTCTTGGCTGCATTCCAAGCTCCCATGCTCTTTGAAATATCTCATTCCAGGCCCTTTGATTCCTTAAAGTTGATGCAACCAGGTCCTGCATGATCCTTACTGTGGCTCCTTGATATTTAAATTGCTTCTTTCTGGCTGCTTGCAGGATTTTCTCTTTTATCTGATAGTTCTGGAGTTTGGCCACAACAATCCTTGGTGTTTTCATTTTAGGATCTTTTTCTGGTGGGGATCAATGTACTCTTTCAATAACTACTTTGCCCTCCGATTCCATGATGTCAGGGCAGTTTTCCATCACTAGATCCTGTATTATTAAGTCCAGGCTTTTTTTCTCTTCAATGTTTTCAGAAAGTCCTATAATTTTCAGCTTGCCCCTCCTCGATCTATTCTCGAGGTTAGTGGTTTTGTTGATGAGGTATTTTACATTTGCTTCTATTTTCTCTATTTTTTGATTTTGTTTAACTGACTCTTGCTGTCTCATGGAGTCATTAGTTTCTGTAGACTCCATTCTTTTTGGGGGGGAAGGAGTTTTCTTCATTAACCTTTTGCAACTCCTTTTCCAATTAGTCAATTCTACTTTTGAAAGAGCTTTCCATTTGACCAATTGAGGTTTTGAGAGAATTAATTTCTTTTTGCATTTGCTCATTTATGGATCTGAGAGATTTATTCTCCTTTTGTGTTTGTCCAATTGTACTTTCTAAGGTTTTGTTTTTTTGTTGCAAGGTATTGTCTCTCCCAAATTTTTAAGCTCCTTCCTTATTTCTTCAAGGAAGACTTTCTGTGCTGGAGACCAGATTGTATTCTCCTCAGGGGTTCCAGGTCTCTCTGAGTTGGGGTCTTTCCCTTCCAGGAATTTTTCTATGGATCCACCTTTCTGCTGACCCTTCTTCATTATTCTAAGACCTTAAGTTGGGGGGGAGGCTGGTTCACCTGGGCTTGGGATCGCTAAAGGCTTTACTGAGTGCAGTTTCTCTGGCTGGGCAGTAGGAGGTTCTAGTTGCCCTCTCTGCAGTGTCTGTGACCTTGGTTGGGAGGCCTTCTCCCTTTGCTGGAAGGGAGGAGTTGGAACTATTGAATTATTTTGCCTTCAATCAATGGTGGGCTTTACCCTGGCCTGAGGTCATTCCTCAGCTGGGCTGGTTCTTCTGCTCACACACTGGGCCTGAGGCAGAAGTAGTTTGCATTTGTTTGGGAGGAGGCCTCTGTGCAATGGAGGCGTGGACTCAGAGTTTCTCAGACCTGAGGAGCCCAGGGATGGTGTCCGCAGCTCTCCTGCACCAGACCTCTCCCCTCAGCCCCTTCGCCAAGCTCCAGGGGCACAGCACCAACACCAGCTCCTCTGCTTCCCCGCAGACCCAAGCTCCCTTCATACAGCCCTACCGCTGATCCAGCAGGTCCAGCTCTGGGGCCCTCAGATTCCTGGTTCCAATTCAGCTGTTAATCTGGCTGATCCCAGGCTGATCTTCCCTCGGAGCCCAGACTCACCTGCTGGTACTCAGCCAAGGCTGCTGTGGGAGACAAATCCTGAGGTAGATTTTCCTCTCCTGGCTTTTCTTTCTGGGTTTCCTGGTTCAGATTTCTTTTAAGAGGTTTGTTTCATGTGCTAAATGGGGAAGAGATCAGGAGACTTTAGAACTGTGCCTGTCTTCTCTCCGCCATCTTGGCTGGAAGTCTTATGTCTAAAACTTTCACTCATTTTGATCTTATCTTGTTATAGGGTGTGAGATGTGGTCTAATCCAATTTTTTACCATACTAAATTCCAATTTTCCCAACAGTTTTTATTGAAGAGAGAGTTTTTATCCCAGAAGGTGGACTCTTTGAGTTTATCAAACAGCAGATTACTATAATTATTTCATGCTGTCCCTTTTGCACCTAGTCTATTCCACTGATCCACAACTCTGTTTCTTAGCCAGTACTAGAAAGTTTTGATGACTGATGCTTTATCATATAATTTTAGATCTGGTAAGGCTAAGCCATCTTCTTTTGCATTTTTTTCATTAAATCCCTTAATATTCTTGACTTTTTGTTTCTCCCTATGAATTTAGTTACAATTATTTCTAACTCATTAAAGTTACTTTTTTGAACTTTGATTGGTAAGGTACTAAATAAATAGTTTAATTTAGGTATAATTGTCATTTTTATTATGTTAGCTCAGCCTATCCATGAGCAGTTGATATTTGCCCAGTTATTTAAATCTGATTTTATTTGTGTGAAAAGTGTTTTATAGTTGTTTTCATAGAGTTTCTGAGTCTGCCTTGGCAAGTGGACTCCCAAGTATTTTATATTGTCTGAAGTTACTTTAAATGGGATTTCTCTTTCTAGCTCTAACTACTATATCTTGCTAGTAAAATACAGAAATGCTGAGGATTTGTGTGGGTTTACTTTATATAATGCAACTTTGCTAAAGTTGCTAATTGTTTCCAGTAGTTTTTTAGATGATATTTTTGTATTCTGTAGGTATACCATCATGTCATATGCAAAGAGTGAGAGTTTTGTTTCTAACATCCCACTTCTAATTCCTTCAATTTCTTTTTTCTTCTCTTATTGTTGAAGCTAACATTTCTAAGGCAGTATTGAATAGTACTGGTGATAGTGGGCATCCTTCTTTCACCCCAATTGGAAATGCCTCTAGCATCCTCACTGTATATAATGCTTGCTGATGGTTTCAGATAGATACTGCTTATCATTCTAAGGAATGATATGTTCTTCAGTGTTTTTAGTAGGAATGGATGCTATATTTTGTCAAAGGCTTTTTTTTAGCATCTATTGAGATAGTCATATGACTTCTGTTAAATTTTGTTATTGATATAGTCAATTATACTAACAGTTTTACAAATATTGAACCAACCTTGCATTCCTGGGTCATAGTGTTAAGAGTTACAAGGGTTACAAGTCTGGAACACTGTAGTCATTAATGCAATAATTAATTCCTTCCTACTTCTTTTTTTTTGTTTATGTAAAAATTTATTTGACCAAAAGCTAGAAAAAGGTGATACTATTACAAATGATACATTTGGTAAAGATCTAAATGAAAAGTACTGGTTTCATTCAGCTTCACTTTTCCTAGTATGTTTCTGGGTAGTGTGATGCTTAAAAATAGTAATCAGAAGCAGGGTAATTTTTAAACACAACTGTAAACTTGAGTCTTCATATCTGCTCCACACTGCTGTGGAATAAGGAATGTTTTAGCACTGAGCCGTACACAAGAAAACTGTATAACAATGTCAAATAGGTACTGTGTATTTGATTCTCTGTATCCAGTTAAATCAGGAGGTTTTTGGTCTTTATGAATTGGTCCCCAAAATAAAGATTAAAATCCCTCTGAAATAGAACAATCTTCTATTCACTGTACTATGGCAGTCTAAAATAAAATCAAGACAATTTGA